>NC_138761.1:115314502-115517357 GCF_965113315.1 Podarcis vaucheri
CTGACGTTCTGCAATTCATTCAAAAATGGTCCCAAACTGTTGCAAAGGATCCCCTGAAAGGTTTTTAGGTGGAAACAGATGGGTTTTTATCATCGGAAACAGAATTAGCCCTCGACGTCTGAACAACTTTTTTTGAAAAAATCCCTAAGCCGCGCGGTCACAATTTCTGCTAAAAATCTGACGTTCTGCAATTCATTCAAAAATGGTCCCAAACTGTTGCAAAGGATCCCCTGAAAGGTTTTTAGGTGGAAAAAGATGGGTTTTTATCATCGGAAACAGAATTAGCCCTCGACGTCTGAACAACTTTTTTTGAAAAAATCCCTAAGCCGCGCGGTCACAATTTCTGCTAAAAATCTGACGTTCTGCAATTCACTCAAAAATGTTGGCAAACTGTTGCAAGTGATCCCCTGAAATGTTTTTCGGTGGAAACAGATGGGTTTTTATCATCGGAAACAGAATTAGCCCTCGACGTCTGAACAACTTTTTTTGAAAAAATCCCTAAGCCGCGCGGTCACAAGTTCTGCTAAAAATCTGACGTTCTGCAATTCCCTCAAAAATGTTGGCAAAGTGTTGCAAGTGATCCCCTGAAATGTTTTTCGGTGGAAACAGATGGGTTTTTATTATCGGAAACAGAATTAGCCCTCGACGTCTGAACAACTTTTTTTGAAAAAATCCCTAAGCCGCGCGGTCACAATTTCAGCTAAAAATCTGACGTTCTGCAATTGACTCAAAAATGTTGGCAAACTGTTGCAAGTGATCCCCTGAAATGTTTTTTGGTGGAAACAAATGGGTTTTTATCATCGGAAACAGAATTAGCCCTCGACGTCTGAACAACTTTTTTGAAAAAATCCCTAAGCCGCGCGGTCACAATTTCTGCTAAAAATCTGATGTTCTGCAATTCACTCAAAAATGGTCCCAAACTGTTGCAAATGATCCCCTGAAAGGTTTTTCGGTGGAAACAGATGGGTTTATATAATCGGAAACAGAATTAGCCCTCGACGTCTGAACAACTTTTTTTGAAAAAATCCCTAAGCCGCGCGGTCACAATTTCTGCTAAAAATCTGACGTTCTGCAATTCACTCAAAAATGTTGGCAAACTGTTGCAAGTGATCCCCTGAAATGTTTTTCGGTGGAAACAGATGGGTTTTTATCATCGGAAACAGAATTAGCCCTCGACGTCTGAACAACTTTTTTTGAAAAAATCCCTAAGACGCGCGGTCACAATTTCTGCTAAAAATCTGACGTTCTGCAATTCACTCAAAAATGTTGGCAAAGTGTTGCAAGTGATCCCCTGAAATGTTTTTCGGTGGAAACAGATGGGTTTTTATCATCGGAAACAGAATTAGCCCTCGACGTCTGAACAACTTTTTTTGAAAAAATCCCTAAGCCGCGCGGTCACAAGTTCTACTAAAAATCTGACGTTCTGCAATTCCCTCAAAAATGTTTGCAAAGTGTTGCAAGTGATCCCCTGAAATGTTTTTCGGTGGAAACAGATGGGTTTTTATTATCGGAAACAGAATTAGCCCTCGACGTCTGAACAACTTTTTTTGAAAAAATCCCTAAGCCGCGCGGTCACAAGTTCTGCTAAAAATCTGACGTTCTGCAATTCACTCAAAAATGGTGCCAAACTGTTGCAAGTGATCCCCTGAAATGTTTTTCGGTGGAAACAGATGGGTTTTTATCATCGGAAACAGAATTAGCCCTCGACGTCTGAACAACTGTTTTTGAAAAGATCCCTAAGCCGCGCGGTCACAATTTCTGCTAAAAATCTGACATTCTGCAATTCACTCAAAAATGTTGGCAAACTGTTGCAAGTGATCCCCTGAAATGTTTTTCGGTGGAAACAGATGGGTTTTTATCATCGGAAACAGAATTAGCCCTCAACGTCTGAACAACTTTTTTTGAAAAAATCCCTAAGACGCGCGGTCACAATTTCTGCTAAAAATCTGACGTTCTGCAATTCACTCAAAAATGTTGGCAAAGTGTTGCAAGTGATCCCCTGAAATGTTTTTCGGTGGAAACAGATGGGTTTTTATTATCGGAAACAGAATTAGCCCTCGACGTCTGAACAACTTTTTTTTGAAAAAATCCCTAACCCGCGCGGTCACAATTTCTGCTAAAAATCTGACGTTCTGCAATTCATTCAAAAATGGTCCCAAACTGTTGCAAAGGATCCCCTGAAAGGTTTTTAGGTGGAAACAGATGGGTTTTTATCATCGGAAACAGAATTAGCCCTCGACGTCTGAACAACTTTTTTTGAAAAAATCCCTAAGCCGCGCGGTCACAATTTCTGCTAAAAATCTGACGTTCTGCAATTCATTCAAAAATGGTCCCAAACTGTTGCAAAGGATCCCCTGAAAGGTTTTTAGGTGGAAAAAGATGGGTTTTTATCATCGGAAACAGAATTAGCCCTCGACGTCTGAACAACTGTTTTTGAAAAGATCCCTAAGCCGCGCGGTCACAATTTCTGCTAAAAATCTGACATTCTGCAATTCACTCAAAAATGTTGGCAAACTGTTGCAAGTGATCCCCTGAAATGTTTTTCGGTGGAAACAGATGGGTTTTTATCATCGGAAACAGAATTAGCCCTCGACGTCTGAACAACTTTTTTTGAAAAAATCCCTAAGCCGCGCGGTCACAAGTTCTGCTAAAAATCTGACGTTCTGCAATTCCCTCAAAAATGTTGGCAAAGTGTTGCAAGTGATCCCCTGAAATGTTTTTCGGTGGAAACAGATGGGTTTTTATTATCGGAAACAGAATTAGCCCTCGACGTCTGAACAACTTTTTTTGAAAAAATCCCTAAGCCGCGCGGTCACAATTTCAGCTAAAAATCTGACGTTCTGCAATTGACTCAAAAATGTTGGCAAACTGTTGCAAGTGATCCCCTGAAATGTTTTTTGGTGGAAACAAATGGGTTTTTATCATCGGAAACAGAATTAGCCCTCGACGTCTGAACAACTTTTTTTGAAAAAATCCCTAAGCCGCGCGGTCACAATTTCTGCTAAAAATCTGATGTTCTGCAATTCACTCAAAAATGGTCCCAAACTGTTGCAAATGATCCCCTGAAAGGTTTTTCGGTGGAAACAGATGGGTTTATATAATCGGAAACAGAATTAGCCCTCGACGTCTGAACAACTTTTTTTGAAAAAATCCCTAAGCCGCGCGGTCACAATTTCTGCTAAAAATCTGACGTTCTGCAATTCACTCAAAAATGTTGGCAAACTGTTGCAAGTGATCCCCTGAAATGTTTTTCGGTGGAAACAGATGGGTTTTTATCATCGGAAACAGAATTAGCCCTCGACGTCTGAACAACTTTTTTTGAAAAAATCCCTAAGACGCGCGGTCACAATTTCTGCTAAAAATCTGACGTTCTGCAATTCACTCAAAAATGTTGGCAAAGTGTTGCAAGTGATCCCCTGAAATGTTTTTCGGTGGAAACAGATGGGTTTTTATCATCGGAAACAGAATTAGCCCTCGACGTCTGAACAACTTTTTTTGAAAAAATCCCTAAGCCGCGCGGTCACAAGTTCTGCTAAAAATCTGACGTTCTGCAATTCCCTCAAAAATGTTTGCAAAGTGTTGCAAGTGATCCCCTGAAATGTTTTTCGGTGGAAACAGATGGGTTTTTATTATCGGAAACAGAATTAGCCCTCGACGTCTGAACAACTTTTTTTGAAAAAATCCCTAAGCCGCGCGGTCACAAGTTCTGCTAAAAATCTGACGTTCTGCAATTCACTCAAAAATGGTGCCAAACTGTTGCAAGTGATCCCCTGAAATGTTTTTCGGTGGAAACAGATGGGTTTTTATCATCGGAAACAGAATTAGCCCTCGACGTCTGAACAACTGTTTTTGAAAAGATCCCTAAGCCGCGCGGTCACAATTTCTGCTAAAAATCTGACATTCTGCAATTCACTCAAAAATGTTGGCAAACTGTTGCAAGTGATCCCCTGAAATGTTTTTCGGTGGAAACAGATGGGTTTTTATCATCGGAAACAGAATTAGCCCTCAACGTCTGAACAACTTTTTTTGAAAAAATCCCTAAGACGCGCGGTCACAATTTCTGCTAAAAATCTGACGTTCTGCAATTCACTCAAAAATGTTGGCAAAGTGTTGCAAGTGATCCCCTGAAATGTTTTTCGGTGGAAACAGATGGGTTTTTATTATCGGAAACAGAATTAGCCCTCGACGTCTGAACAACTTTTTTTTGAAAAAATCCCTAACCCGCGCGGTCACAATTTCTGCTAAAAATCTGACGTTCTGCAATTCATTCAAAAATGGTCCCAAACTGTTGCAAAGGATCCCCTGAAAGGTTTTTAGGTGGAAACAGATGGGTTTTTATCATCGGAAACAGAATTAGCCCTCGACGTCTGAACAACTTTTTTTGAAAAAATCCCTAAGCCGCGCGGTCACAATTTCTGCTAAAAATCTGACGTTCTGCAATTCATTCAAAAATGGTCCCAAACTGTTGCAAAGGATCCCCTGAAAGGTTTTTAGGTGGAAAAAGATGGGTTTTTATCATCGGAAACAGAATTAGCCCTCGACGTCTGAACAACTGTTTTTGAAAAGATCCCTAAGCCGCGCGGTCACAATTTCTGCTAAAAATCTGACATTCTGCAATTCACTCAAAAATGTTGGCAAACTGTTGCAAGTGATCCCCTGAAATGTTTTTCGGTGGAAACAGATGGGTTTTTATCATCGGAAACAGAATTAGCCCTCGACGTCTGAACAACTTTTTTTGAAAAAATCCCTAAGCCGCGCGGTCACAAGTTCTGCTAAAAATCTGACGTTCTGCAATTCCCTCAAAAATGTTGGCAAAGTGTTGCAAGTGATCCCCTGAAATGTTTTTCGGTGGAAACAGATGGGTTTTTATTATCGGAAACAGAATTAGCCCTCGACGTCTGAACAACTTTTTTTGAAAAAATCCCTAAGCCGCGCGGTCACAATTTCAGCTAAAAATCTGACGTTCTGCAATTGACTCAAAAATGTTGGCAAACTGTTGCAAGTGATCCCCTGAAATGTTTTTTGGTGGAAACAAATGGGTTTTTATCATCGGAAACAGAATTAGCCCTCGACGTCTGAACAACTTTTTTTGAAAAAATCCCTAAGCCGCGCGGTCACAATTTCTGCTAAAAATCTGATGTTCTGCAATTCACTCAAAAATGGTCCCAAACTGTTGCAAATGATCCCCTGAAAGGTTTTTCGGTGGAAACAGATGGGTTTATATAATCGGAAACAGAATTAGCCCTCGACGTCTGAACAACTTTTTTTGAAAAAATCCCTAAGCCGCGCGGTCACAATTTCTGCTAAAAATCTGACGTTCTGCAATTCACTCAAAAATGTTGGCAAACTGTTGCAAGTGATCCCCTGAAATGTTTTTCGGTGGAAACAGATGGGTTTTTATCATCGGAAACAGAATTAGCCCTCGACGTCTGAACAACTTTTTTTGAAAAAATCCCTAAGACGCGCGGTCACAATTTCTGCTAAAAATCTGACGTTCTGCAATTCACTCAAAAATGTTGGCAAAGTGTTGCAAGTGATCCCCTGAAATGTTTTTCGGTGGAAACAGATGGGTTTTTATCATCGGAAACAGAATTAGCCCTCGACGTCTGAACAACTTTTTTTGAAAAAATCCCTAAGCCGCGCGGTCACAAGTTCTGCTAAAAATCTGACGTTCTGCAATTCCCTCAAAAATGTTTCCAAAGTGTTGCAAGTGATCCCCTGAAATGTTTTTCGGTGGAAACAGATGGGTTTTTATTATCGGAAACAGAATTAGCCCTCGACGTCTGAACAACTTTTTTTGAAAAAATCCCTAAGCCGCGCGGTCACAAGTTCTGCTAAAAATCTGACGTTCTGCAATTCACTCAAAAATGGTGCCAAACTGTTGCAAGTGATCCCCTGAAATGTTTTTCGGTGGAAACAGATGGGTTTTTATCATCGGAAACAGAATTAGCCCTCGACGTCTGAACAACTGTTTTTGAAAAGATCCCTAAGCCGCGCGGTCACAATTTCTGCTAAAAATCTGACATTCTGCAATTCACTCAAAAATGTTGGCAAACTGTTGCAAGTGATCCCCTGAAATGTTTTTCGGTGGAAACAGATGGGTTTTTATCATCGGAAACAGAATTAGCCCTCAACGTCTGAACAACTTTTTTTGAAAAAATCCCTAAGACGCGCGGTCACAATTTCTGCTAAAAATCTGACGTTCTGCAATTCACTCAAAAATGTTGGCAAAGTGTTGCAAGTGATCCCCTGAAATGTTTTTCGGTGGAAACAGATGGGTTTTTATCATCGGAAACAGAATTAGCCCTCGACGTCTGAACAACTTTTTTTGAAAAAATCCCTAAGCCGCGCGGTCACAAGTTCTGCTAAAAATCTGACGTTCTGCAATTCCCTCAAAAATGTTTGCAAAGTGTTGCAAGTGATCCCCTGAAATGTTTTTCGGTGGAAACAGATGGGTTTTTATTATCGGAAACAGAATTAGCCCTCGACGTCTGAACAACTTTTTTTGAAAAAATCCCTAAGCCGCGCGGTCACAAGTTCTGCTAAAAATCTGACGTTCTGCAATTCACTCAAAAATGGTGCCAAACTGTTGCAAGTGATCCCCTGAAATGTTTTTCGGTGGAAACAGATGGGTTTTTATCATCGGAAACAGAATTAGCCCTCGACGTCTGAACAACTGTTTTTGAAAAGATCCCTAAGCCGCGCGGTCACAATTTCTGCTAAAAATCTGACATTCTGCAATTCACTCAAAAATGTTGGCAAACTGTTGCAAGTGATCCCCTGAAATGTTTTTCGGTGGAAACAGATGGGTTTTTATCATCGGAAACAGAATTAGCCCTCAACGTCTGAACAACTTTTTTTGAAAAAATCCCTAAGACGCGCGGTCACAATTTCTGCTAAAAATCTGACGTTCTGCAATTCACTCAAAAATGTTGGCAAAGTGTTGCAAGTGATCCCCTGAAATGTTTTTCGGTGGAAACAGATGGGTTTTTATTATCGGAAACAGAATTAGCCCTCGACGTCTGAACAACTTTTTTTTGAAAAAATCCCTAACCCGCGCGGTCACAATTTCTGCTAAAAATCTGACGTTCTGCAATTCATTCAAAAATGGTCCCAAACTGTTGCAAAGGATCCCCTGAAAGGTTTTTAGGTGGAAACAGATGGGTTTTTATCATCGGAAACAGAATTAGCCCTCGACGTCTGAACAACTTTTTTTGAAAAAATCCCTAAGCCGCGCGGTCACAATTTCTGCTAAAAATCTGACGTTCTGCAATTCATTCAAAAATGGTCCCAAACTGTTGCAAAGGATCCCCTGAAAGGTTTTTAGGTGGAAAAAGATGGGTTTTTATCATCGGAAACAGAATTAGCCCTCGACGTCTGAACAACTTTTTTTGAAAAAATCCCTAAGCCGCGCGGTCACAATTTCTGCTAAAAATCTGACGTTCTGCAATTCACTCAAAAATGTTGGCAAACCGTTGCAAGTGATCCCCTGAAATGTTTTTCGGTGGAAACAGATGGGTTTTTATCATCGGAAACAGAATTAGCCCTCGACGTCTGAACAACTTTTTTTGAAAAAATCCCTAAGCCGCGCGGTCACAAGTTCTGCTAAAAATCTGACGTTCTGCAATTCCCTCAAACATGTTGGCAAAGTGTTGCAAGTGATCCCCTGAAATGTTTTTCGGTGGAAACAGATGGGTTTTTATCATCGGAAACAGAATTAGCCCTCGACGTCTGAACAACTTTTTTTGAAAAAATCCCTAAGCCGCGCGGTCATAAGTTCTGCTAAAAATCTGACGTTCTGCAATTCCCTCAAAAATGTTGGCAAAGTGTTGCAAGTGATCCCCTGAAATGTTTTTCGGTGGAAACAGATGGGTTTTTATTATCGGAAACAGAATTAGCCCTCGACGTCTGAACAACTTTTTTTTGAAAAAATCCCTAAGCCGCGCGGTCACAAGTTCTGCTAAAAATCTGACGTTCTGCAATTCCCTCAAAAATGTTGGCAAAGTGTTGCAAGTGATCCCCTGAAATGTTTTTCGGTGGAAACAGATGGGTCTTTATCATCGGAAACAGAATTAGCCCTCGATGTTTGAACAACTTTTTTTGAAAAAATCCCTAACCCGCGCGGTCACAATTTCTGCTAAAAATCTGACGTTCTGCAATTCATTCAAAAATGGTCCCAAACTGTTGCAAAGGATCCCCTGAAAGGTTTTTAGGTGGAAACAGATGGGTTTTTATCATCGGAAACAGAATTAGCCCTCGACGTCTGAACATCTTTTTTTGAAAAAATCCCTAAGCCGCGCGTTCACAATTTCTGCTAAAAATCTGACGTTCTGCAATTCATTCAAAAATGGTCCCAAACTGTTGCAAAGGATCCCCTGAAATCTTTTTCGGTGGAAACAGATGGGTTTTTATTATCGGAAACAGAATTAGCCCTCGGCGTCTGAACAACGTTTTTTGAAAAAATCCCTAAGCCGCGCGGTCACAATTTCTGCTAAAAATCTGACGTTCTGCAATTCACTCAAAAATGTTGGCAAACTGTGTCAAGTGATCCCCTGAAAGGTTTTTCGGTGGAAACAGATGGGTTTATATAATCGGAAACAGAATTAGCCCTCGACGTCTGAACAACTTTTTTTGAAAAAATCCCTAAGCCGCGCGGTCACAATTTCTGCTAAAAATCTGACGTTCTGCAATCCATTCAAAAATGGTCCCAAACTGTTGCAAAGCATCCCCTGAAAGGTTTTTAGGTGGAAACAGATGGGTTTTTATCATCGGAAACAGAATTAGCCCTCGAGGTGTGGACAACTTTTTTTGAAAAAATCCCTAAGCCGCGCGGTCACAATTTCTGCTAAAAATCTGACGTTCTGCAATTCATTCAAAAATGGTCCCAAACTGTTGCAAAGGATCCCCTGAAAGGTTTTTAGGTGGAAACAGATGGGTTTTTATCATCGGAAACAGAATTAGCCCTCGACGTCTGAACAACTTTTTTTGAAAAAACCCCTAAGCCGCGCGGTCACAAGTTCTGCTAAAAATCTGACGTTCTGCAATTCCCTCAAACATGTTGGCAAAGTGTTGCAAGTGATCCCCTGAAATCTTTTTCGGTGGAAACAGATGGGTTTTTATTATCGGAAACAGAATTAGCCCTCGGCGTCTGAACAACGTTTTTTGAAAAAATCCCTAAGCCGCGCGGTCACAATTTCTGCTAAAAATCTGACGTTCTGCAATTCACTCAAAAATGTTGGCAAACTGTGTCAAGTGATCCCCTGAAAGGTTTTTCGGTGGAAACAGATGGGTTTATATAATCGGAAACAGAATTAGCCCTCGACGTCTGAACAACTTTTTTTGAAAAAATCCCTAAGCCGCGCGGTCACAATTTCTGCTAAAAATCTGACGTTCTGCAATCCATTCAAAAATGGTCCCAAACTGTTGCAAAGCATCCCCTGAAAGGTTTTTAGGTGGAAACAGATGGGTTTTTATCATCGGAAACAGAATTAGCCCTCGAGGTGTGGACAACTTTTTTTGAAAAAATCCCTAAGCCGCGCGGTCACAATTTCTGCTAAAAATCTGACGTTCTGCAATTCACTCAAAAATGTTGGCAATCTGTTGCAAGTGATCCCCTGAAATGTTTTTCGGTGGAAACAGATGGGTTTTTATCATCGGAAACAGAATTAGCCCTCGACGTCTGAACAACTTTTTTTGAAAAAATCCCTAAGCCGCGCGGTCATAAGTTCTGCTAAAAATCTGACGTTCTGCAATTCCCTCAAAAATGTTGGCAAAGTGTTGCAAGTGATCCCCTGAAATGTTTTTCGGTGGAAACAGATGGGTCTTTATCATCGGAAACAGAATTAGCCCTCGATGTTTGAACAACTTTTTTTGAAAAAATCCCTAACCCGCGCGGTCACAATTTCTGCTAAAAATCTGACGTTCTGCAATTCATTCAAAAATGGTCCCAAACTGTTGCAAAGGATCCCCTGAAAGGTTTTTCGGTGGAAACAGATGGGTTTTTATCATCGGAAACAGAATTAGCCCTCGACGTCTGAACAACTTTTTTTGAAAAAATCCCTAAGCCGCGCGGTCACAAGTTCTGCTAAAAATCTGACGTTCTGCAATTCCCTCAAAAATGTTGGCAAAGTGTTGCAAGTGATCCCCTGAAATGTTTTTCGGTGGAAACAGATGGGTTTTTATTATCGGAAACAGAATTAGCCCTCGACGTCTGAACAACTTTTTTTGAAAAAATCCCTAAGCCGCGCGGTCACAAGTTATGCTAAAAATCTGACGTTCTGCAATTACCTCAAAAATGTTGGCAAAGTGTTGCAAGTGATCCCCTGAAATGTTTTTCGGTGGAAACAGATGGGTTTTTATCATCGGAAACAGAATTAGCCCTCGATGTCTGAACAACTTTTTTTGAAAAAATCCCTAAGCCGCGCGGTCACAATTTCAGCTAAAAATCTGACGTTCTGCAATTGACTCAAAAATGTTGGCAAACTGTTGCAAGTGATCCCCTGAAATGTTTTTTGGTGGAAACAAATGGGTTTTTATCATCGGAAACAGAATTAGCCCTCGACGTCTGAACAACTTTTTTTGAAAAAATCCCTAAGCCGCGCGGTCACAATTTCTGCTAAAAATCTGATGTTCTGCAATTCACTCAAAAATGGTCCCAAACTGTTGCAAATGATCCCCTGAAAGGTTTTTCGGTGGAAACAGATGGGTTTATATAATCGGAAACAGAATTAGCCCTCGACGTCTGAACAACTTTTTTTGAAAAAATCCCTAAGCCGCGCGGTCACAATTTCTGCTAAAAATCTGACGTTCTGCAATTCACTCAAAAATGTTGGCAAACTGTCGCAAGTGATCCCCTGAAATGTTTTTCTTTGGAAACAGATGGGTTTTTATCATCGGAAACAGAATTAGCCCTCGACGTCTGAACAACTGTTTTTGAAAAGATCCCTAAGCCGCGCGGTCACAATTTCTGCTAAAAATCTGACATTCTGCAATTCACTCAAAAATGTTGGCAAAGTGTTGCAAGTGATCCCCTGAAATGTTTTTCGGTGGAAACAGATGGGTTTTTATTATCGGAAACAGAATTAGCCCTCGACGTCTGAACAACTTTTTTTGAAAAAATCCCTAAGCCGCGCGGTCACAAGTTCTGCTAAAAATCTGACGTTCTGCAATTCCCTCAAAAATGTTGGCAAAGTGTTGCAAGTGATCCCCTGAAATGTTTTTCGGTGGAAACAGATGGGTTTTTATCATCGGAAACAGAATTAGCCCTCGATGTCTGAACAACTTTTTTTGAAAAAATCCCTAAGCCGCGCGGTCACAATTTCAGCTAAAAATCTGACGTTCTGCAATTGACTCAAAAATGTTGGCAAACTGTTGCAAGTGATCCCCTGAAATGTTTTTTGGTGGAAACAAATGGGTTTTTATCATCGGAAACAGAATTAGCCCTCGACGTCTGAACAACTTTTTTTGAAAAAATCCCTAAGCCGCGCGGTCACAATTTCTGCTAAAAATCTGATGTTCTGCAATTCACTCAAAAATGGTCCCAAACTGTTGCAAATGATCCCCTGAAAGGTTTTTCGGTGGAAACAGATGGGTTTATATAATCGGAAACAGAATTAGCCCTCGACGTCTGAACAACTTTTTTTGAAAAAATCCCTAAGCCGCGCGGTCACAATTTCTGCTAAAAATCTGACGTTCTGCAATTCACTCAAAAATGTTGGCAAACTGTTGCAAGTGATCCCCTGAAATGTTTTTCGGTGGAAACAGATGGGTTTTTATCATCGGAAACAGAATTAGCCCTCGACGTCTGAACAACTGTTTTTGAAAAGATCCCTAAGCCGCGCGGTCACAATTTCTGCTAAAAATCTGACATTCTGCAATTCACTCAAAAATGTTGGCAAACTGTTGCAAGTGATCCCCTGAAATGTTTTTCGGTGGAAACAGATGGGTTTTTATCATCGGAAACAGAATTAGCCCTCGACGTCTGAACAACTTTTTTTGAAAAAATCCCTAAGACGCGCGGTCACAATTTCTGCTAAAAATCTGACGTTCTGCAATTCACTCAAAAATGTTGGCAAACTGTGTCAAGTGATCCCCTGAAATGTTTTTCGGTGGAAACAGATGGGTTTATATAATCGGAAACAGAATTAGCCCTCGACGTCTGAACAACTTTTTTTGAAAAAATCCCTAAGCCGCGCGGTCACAATTTCTGCTAAAAATCTGACGTTCTGCAATTCACTCAAAAATGTTGGCAAATTGTTGCAAGTGATCCCCTGAAATGTTTTTCGGTGGAAACAGATGGGTTTTTATCATCGGAAACAGAATTAGCCCTCGATGTCTCAACAACTTTTTTTGAAAAAATCCCTAACCCGCGCGGTCACAATTTCTGCTAAAAATCTGACGTTCTGCAATTCATTCAAAAATGGTCCCAAACTGTTGCAAAGGATCCCCTGAAAGGTTTTTAGGTGGAAACAGATGGGTTTTTATCATCGGAAACAGAATTAGCCCTCGACGTCTGAACAACTTTTTTTGAAAAAATCCCTAAGCCGCGCGGTCACAATTTCTGCTAAAAATCTGACGTTCTGCAATCCATTCAAAAATGGTCCCAAACTGTTGCAAAGCATCCCCTGAAAGGTTTTTAGGTGGAAACAGATGGGTTTTTATCATCGGAAACAGAATTAGCCCTCGAGGTGTGGACAACTTTTTTTGAAAAAATCCCTAAGCCGCGCGGTCACAATTTCTGCTAAAAATCTGACGTTCTGCAATTCACTCAAAAATGTTGGCAATCTGTTGCAAGTGATCCCCTGAAATGTTTTTCGGTGGAAACAGATGGGTTTTTATCATCGGAAACAGAATTAGCCCTCGACGTCTGAACAACTTTTTTTGAAAAAATCCCTAAGCCGCGCGGTCATAAGTTCTGCTAAAAATCTGACGTTCTGCAATTCCCTCAAAAATGTTGGCAAAGTGTTGCAAGTGATCCCCTGAAATGTTTTTCGGTGGAAACAGATGGGTTTTTATTATCGGAAACAGAATTAGCCCTCGACGTCTGAACAACTTTTTTTTGAAAAAATCCCTAAGCCGCGCGGTCACAAGTTCTGCTAAAAATCTGACGTTCTGCAATTCCCACAAAAATGTTGGCAAAGTGTTGCAAGTGATCCCCTGAAATGTTTTTCGGTGGAAACAGATGGGTCTTTATCATCGGAAAAAGAATTAGCCCTCGATGTTTGAACAACTTTTTTTGAAAAAATCCCTAACCCGCGCGGTCACAATTTCTGCTAAAAATCTGACGTTCTGCAATTCATTCAAAAATGGTCCCAAACTGTTGCAAAGGATCCCCTGAAAGGTTTTTAGGTGGAAACAGATGGGATTTTATCATCGGAAACAGAATTAGCCCTCGACGTCTGAACAACTTTTTTTGAAAAAATCCCTAAGCCGCGCGGTCACAATTTCTGCTAAAAATCTGACGTTCTGCAATTCATTCAAAAATGGTCCCAAACTGTTGCAAAGGATCCCCTGAAAGGTTTTTAGGTGGAAAAAGATGGGTTTTTATCATCGGAAACAGAATTAGCCCTCGACGTCTGAACAACTTTTTTTGAAAAAATCCCTAAGCCGCGCGGTCACAATTTCTGCTAAAAATCTGACGTTCTGCAATTCACTCAAAAATGTTGGCAAACCGTTGCAAGTGATCCCCTGAAATGTTTTTCGGTGGAAACAGATGGGTTTTTATCATCGGAAACAGAATTAGCCCTCGACGTCTGAACAACTTTTTTTGAAAAAATCCCTAAGCCGCGCGGTCACAAGTTCTGCTAAAAATCTGACGTTCTGCAATTCCCTCAAACATGTTGGCAAAGTGTTGCAAGTGATCCCCTGAAATCTTTTTCGGTGGAAACAGATGGGTTTTTATTATCGGAAACAGAATTAGCCCTCGGCGTCTGAACAACGTTTTTTGAAAAAATCCCTAAGCCGCGCGGTCACAATTTCTGCTAAAAATCTGACGTTCTGCAATTCACTCAAAAATGTTGGCAAACTGTGTCAAGTGATCCCCTGAAATGTTTTTCGGTGGAAACAGATGGGTTTATATAATCGGAAACAGAATTAGCCCTCGACGTCTGAACAACTTTTTTTGAAAAAATCCCTAAGCCGCGCGGTCACAATTTCTGCTAAAAATCTGACGTTCTGCAATCCATTCAAAAATGGTCCCAAACTGTTGCAAAGCATCCCCTGAAAGGTTTTTAGGTGGAAACAGATGGGTTTTTATCATCGGAAACAGAATTAGCCCTCGAGGTGTGGACAACTTTTTTTGAAAAAATCCCTAAGCCGCGCGGTCACAATTTCTGCTAAAAATCTGACGTTCTGCAATTCACTCAAAAATGTTGGCAATCTGTTGCAAGTGATCCCCTGAAATGTTTTTCGGTGGAAACAGATGGGTTTTTATCATCGGAAACAGAATTAGCCCTCGACGTCTGAACAACTTTTATTGAAAAAATCCCTAACCCGCGCGGTCACAATTTCTGCTAAAAATCTGACGTTCTGCAATTCACTCAAAAATGTTGGCAATCTGTTGCAAGTGATCCCCTGAAATGTTTTTCCGTGGAAACAGATGGGTTTTTATCATCGGAAACAGAATTAGCCCTCGACGTCTGAACAACGTTTTTTGAAAAAATCCCTAAGCCGCGCGGTCACAATTTCTGCTAAAAATCTGACGTTCTGCAATTCACTCAAAAATGTTGGCAAACTGTGTCAAGTGATCCCCTGAAATGTTTTTCGGTGGAAACAGATGGGTTTATATAATCGGAAACAGAATTAGCCCTCGACGTCTGAACAACTTTTTTTGAAAAAATCCCTAAGCCGCGCGGTCACAATTTCTGCTAAAAATCTGACGTTCTGCAATTCACTCAAAAATGTTGGCAAAGTGTTGCAAGTGATCCCCTGAAATGTTTTTCGGTGGAAACAGATGGGTTTTTATCATCGGAAACAGAATTAGCCCTCGATGTCTCAACAACTTTTTTTGAAAAAATCCCTAACCCGCGCGGTCACAATTTCTGCTAAAAATCTGACGTTCTGCAATTCATTCAAAAATGGTCCCAAACTGTTGCAAAGGATCCCCTGAAAGGTTTTTAGGTGGAAACAGATGGGTTTTTATCATCGGAAACAGAATTAGCCCTCGACGTCTGAACAACTTTTTTTGAAAAAATCCCTAAGCCGCGCGGTCACAATTTCTGCTAAAAATCTGACGTTCTGCAATCCATTCAAAAATGGTCCCAAACTGTTGCAAAGCATCCCCTGAAAGGTTTTTAGGTGGAAACAGATGGGTTTTTATCATCGGAAACAGAATTAGCCCTCGAGGTGTGGACAACTTTTTTTGAAAAAATCCCTAAGCCGCGCGGTCACAATTTCTGCTAAAAATCTGACGTTCTGCAATTCACTCAAAAATGTTGGCAATCTGTTGCAAGTGATCCCCTGAAATGTTTTTCGGTGGAAACAGATGGGTTTTTATCATCGGAAACAGAATTAGCCCTCGACGTCTGAACAACTTTTATTGAAAAAATCCCTAACCCGCGCGGTCACAATTTCTGCTAAAAATCTGACGTTCTGCAATTCACTCAAAAATGTTGGCAATCTGTTGCAAGTGATCCCCTGAAATGTTTTTCCGTGGAAACAGATGGGTTTTTATCATCGGAAACAGAATTAGCCCTCGACGTCTGAACAACGTTTTTTGAAAAAATCCCTAAGCCGCGCGGTCACAATTTCTGCTAAAAATCTGACGTTCTGCAATTCACTCAAAAATGTTGGCAAACTGTGTCAAGTGATCCCCTGAAATGTTTTTCGGTGGAAACAGATGGGTTTATATAATCGGAAACAGAATTAGCCCTCGACGTCTGAACAACTTTTTTTGAAAAAATCCCTAAGCCGCGCGGTCACAATTTCTGCTAAAAATCTGACGTTCTGCAATTCACTCAAAAATGTTGGCAAAGTGTTGCAAGTGATCCCCTGAAATGTTTTTCGGTGGAAACAGATGGGTTTTTATCATCGGAAACAGAATTAGCCCTCGATGTCTCAACAACTTTTTTTGAAAAAATCCCTAACCCGCGCGGTCACAATTTCTGCTAAAAATCTGACGTTCTGCAATTCATTCAAAAATGGTCCCAAACTGTTGCAAAGGATCCCCTGAAAGGTTTTTAGGTGGAAACAGATGGGTTTTTATCATCGGAAACAGAATTAGCCCTCGACGTCTGAACAACTTTTTTTGAAAAAATCCCTAAGCCGCGCGGTCACAATTTCTGCTAAAAATCTGACGTTCTGCAATCCATTCAAAAATGGTCCCAAACTGTTGCAAAGCATCCCCTGAAAGGTTTTTAGGTGGAAACAGATGGGTTTTTATCATCGGAAACAGAATTAGCCCTCGAGGTGTGGACAACTTTTTTTGAAAAAATCCCTAAGCCGCGCGGTCACAATTTCTGCTAAAAATCTGACGTTCTGCAATTCACTCAAAAATGTTGGCAATCTGTTGCAAGTGATCCCCTGAAATGTTTTTCGGTGGAAACAGATGGGTTTTTATCATCGGAAACAGAATTAGCCCTCGACGTCTGAACAACTTTTTTTGAAAAAATCCCTAAGCCGCGCGGTCATAAGTTCTGCTAAAAATCTGACGTTCTGCAATTCCCTCAAAAATGTTGGCAAAGTGTTGCAAGTGATCCCCTGAAATGTTTTTCGGTGGAAACAGATGGGTTTTTATTATCGGAAACAGAATTAGCCCTCGACGTCTGAACAACTTTTTTTTGAAAAAATCCCTAAGCCGCGCGGTCACAAGTTCTGCTAAAAATCTGACGTTCTGCAATTCCCTCAAAAATGTTGGCAAAGTGTTGCAAGTGATCCCCTGAAATGTTTTTCGGTGGAAACAGATGGGTCTTTATCATCGGAAACAGAATTAGCCCTCGATGTTTGAACAACTTTTTTTGAAAAAATCCCTAACCCGCGCGGTCACAATTTCTGCTAAAAATCTGACGTTCTGCAATTCATTCAAAAATGGTCCCAAACTGTTGCAAAGGATCCCCTGAAAGGTTTTTAGGTGGAAACAGATGGGTTTTTATCATCGGAAACAGAATTAGCCCTCGACGTCTGAACAACTTTTTTTGAAAAAATCCCTAAGCCGCGCGGTCACAATTTCTGCTAAAAATCTGACGTTCTGCAATTCATTCAAAAATGGTCCCAAACTGTTGCAAAGGATCCCCTGAAAGGTTTTTAGGTGGAAAAAGATGGGTTTTTATCATCGGAAACAGAATTAGCCCTCGACGTCTGAACAACTTTTTTTGAAAAAATCCCTAAGCCGCGCGGTCACAATTTCTGCTAAAAATCTGACGTTCTGCAATTCACTCAAAAATGTTGGCAAACCGTTGCAAGTGATCCCCTGAAATGTTTTTCGGTGGAAACAGATGGGTTTTTATCATCGGAAACAGAATTAGCCCTCGACGTCTGAACAACTTTTTTTGAAAAAATCCCTAAGCCGCGCGGTCACAAGTTCTGCTAAAAATCTGACGTTCTGCAATTCCCTCACACATGTTGGCAAAGTGTTGCAAGTGATCCCCTGAAATCTTTTTCGGTGGAAACAGATGGGTTTTTATTATCGGAAACAGAATTAGCCCTCGGCGTCTGAACAACGTTTTTTGAAAAAATCCCTAAGCCGCGCGGTCACAATTTCTGCTAAAAATCTGACGTTCTGCAATTCACTCAAAAATGTTGGCAAACTGTGTCAAGTGATACCCTGAAATGTTTTTCGGTGGAAACAGATGGGTTTATATAATCGGAAACAGAATTAGCCCTCGACGTCTGAACAACTTTTTTTGAAAAAATCCCTAAGCCGCGCGGTCACAATTTCTGCTAAAAATCTGACGTTCTGCAATCCATTCAAAAATGGTCCCAAACTGTTGCAAAGCATCCCCTGAAAGGTTTTTAGGTGGAAACAGATGGGTTTTTATCATCGGAAACAGAATTAGCCCTCGAGGTGTGGACAACTTTTTTTGAAAAAATCCCTAAGCCGCGCGGTCACAATTTCTGCTAAAAATCTGACGTTCTGCAATTCACTCAAAAATGTTGGCAATCTGTTGCAAGTGATCCCCTGAAATGTTTTTCGGTGGAAACAGATGGGTTTTTATCATCGGAAACAGAATTAGCCCTCGACGTCTGAACAACTTTTATTGAAAAAATCCCTAACCCGCGCGGTCACAATTTCTGCTAAAAATCTGACGTTCTGCAATTCACTCAAAAATGTTGGCAATCTGTTGCAAGTGATCCCCTGAAATGTTTTTCCGTGGAAACAGATGGGTTTTTATCATCGGAAACAGAATTAGCCCTCGACGTCTGAACAACGTTTTTTGAAAAAATCCCTAAGCCGCGCGGTCACAATTTCTGCTAAAAATCTGACGTTCTGCAATTCACTCAAAAATGTTGGCAAACTGTGTCAAGTGATCCCCTGAAATGTTTTTCGGTGGAAACAGATGGGTTTATATAATCGGAAACAGAATTAGCCCTCGACGTCTGAACAGCTTTTTTTGAAAAAATCCCTAAGCCGCGCGGTCACAATTTCTGCTAAAAATCTGACGTTCTGCAATTCACTCAAAAATGTTGGCAAAGTGTTGCAAGTGATCCCCTGAAATGTTTTTCGGTGGAAACAGATGGGTTTTTATCATCGGAAACAGAATTAGCCCTCGATGTCTCAACAACTTTTTTTGAAAAAATCCCTAACCCGCGCGGTCACAATTTCTGCTAAAAATCTGACGTTCTGCAATTCATTCAAAAATGGTCCCAAACTGTTGCAAAGGATCCCCTGAAAGGTTTTTAGGTGGAAACAGATGGGTTTTTATCATCGGAAACAGAATTAGCCCTCGACGTCTGAACAACTTTTTTTGAAAAAATCCCTAAGCCGCGCGGTCACAATTTCTGCTAAAAATCTGACGTTCTGCAATCCATTCAAAAATGGTCCCAAACTGTTGCAAAGCATCCCCTGAAAGGTTTTTAGGTGGAAACAGATGGGTTTTTATCATCGGAAACAGAATTAGCCCTCGAGGTGTGGACAACTTTTTTTGAAAAAATCCCTAAGCCGCGCGGTCACAATTTCTGCTAAAAATCTGACGTTCTGCAATTCACTCAAAAATGTTGGCAATCTGTTGCAAGTGATCCCCTGAAATGTTTTTCGGTGGAAACAGATGGGTTTTTATCATCGGAAACAGAATTAGCCCTCGACGTCTGAACAACTTTTTTTGAAAAAATCCCTAAGCCGCGCGGTCATAAGTTCTGCTAAAAATCTGACGTTCTGCAATTCCCTCAAAAATGTTGGCAAAGTGTTGCAAGTGATCCCCTGAAATGTTTTTCGGTGGAAACAGATGGGTTTTTATTATCGGAAACAGAATTAGCCCTCGACGTCTGAACAACTTTTTTTTGAAAAAATCCCTAAGCCGCGCGGTCACAAGTTCTGCTAAAAATCTGACGTTCTGCAATTCCCTCAAAAATGTTGGCAAAGTGTTGCAAGTGATCCCCTGAAATGTTTTTCGGTGGAAACAGATGGGTCTTTATCATCGGAAACAGAATTAGCCCTCGATGTTTGAACAACTTTTTTTGAAAAAATCCCTAACCCGCGCGGTCACAATTTCTGCTAAAAATCTGACGTTCTGCAATTCATTCAAAAATGGTCCCAAACTGTTGCAAAGGATCCCCTGAAAGGTTTTTAGGTGGAAACAGATGGGTTTTTATCATCGGAAACAGAATTAGCCCTCGACGTCTGAACAACTTTTTTTGAAAAAATCCCTAAGCCGCGCGGTCACAATTTCTGCTAAAAATCTGACGTTCTGCAATTCATTCAAAAATGGTCCCAAACTGTTGCAAAGGATCCCCTGAAAGGTTTTTAGGTGGAAAAAGATGGGTTTTTATCATCGGAAACAGAATTAGCCCTCGACGTCTGAACAACTTTTTTTGAAAAAATCCCTAAGCCGCGCGGTCACAATTTCTGCTAAAAATCTGACGTTCTGCAATTCACTCAAAAATGTTGGCAAACCGTTGCAAGTGATCCCCTGAAATGTTTTTCGGTGGAAACAGATGGGTTTTTATCATCGGAAACAGAATTAGCCCTCGACGTCTGAACAACTTTTTTTGAAAAAATCCCTAAGCCGCGCGGTCACAAGTTCTGCTAAAAATCTGACGTTCTGCAATTCCCTCAAACATGTTGGCAAAGTGTTGCAAGTGATCCCCTGAAATCTTTTTCGGTGGAAACAGATGGGTTTTTATTATCGGAAACAGAATTAGCCCTCGGCGTCTGAACAACGTTTTTTGAAAAAATCCCTAAGCCGCGCGGTCACAATTTCTGCTAAAAATCTGACGTTCTGCAATTCCCTCAAAAATGTTGGCAAAGTGTTGCAAGTGATCCCCTGAAATGTTTTTCGGTGGAAACAGATGGGTCTTTATCATCGGAAACAGAATTAGCCCTCGATGTTTGAACAACTTTTTTTGAAAAAATCCCTAACCCGCGCGGTCACAATTTCTGCTAAAAATCTGACGTTCTGCAATTCATTCAAAAATGGTCCCAAACTGTTGCAAAGGATCCCCTGAAAGGTTTTTAGGTGGAAACAGATGGGTTTTTATCATCGGAAACAGAATTAGCCCTCGACGTCTGAACAACTTTTTTTGAAAAAATCCCTAAGCCGCGCGGTCACAATTTCTGCTAAAAATCTGACGTTCTGCAATTCATTCAAAAATGGTCCCAAACTGTTGCAAAGGATCCCCTGAAAGGTTTTTAGGTGGAAAAAGATGGGTTTTTATCATCGGAAACAGAATTAGCCCTCGACGTCTGAACAACTTTTTTTGAAAAAATCCCTAAGCCGCGCGGTCACAATTTCTGCTAAAAATCTGACGTTCTGCAATTCACTCAAAAATGTTGGCAAACCGTTGCAAGTGATCCCCTGAAATGTTTTTCGGTGGAAACAGATGGGTTTTTATCATCGGAAACAGAATTAGCCCTCGACGTCTGAACAACTTTTTTTGAAAAAATCCCTAAGCCGCGCGGTCACAAGTTCTGCTAAAAATCTGACGTTCTGCAATTCCCTCAAACATGTTGGCAAAGTGTTGCAAGTGATCCCCTGAAATCTTTTTCGGTGGAAACAGATGGGTTTTTATTATCGGAAACAGAATTAGCCCTCGGCGTCTGAACAACGTTTTTTGAAAAAATCCCTAAGCCGCGCGGTCACAATTTCTGCTAAAAATCTGACGTTCTGCAATTCACTCAAAAATGTTGGCAAACTGTGTCAAGTGATACCCTGAAATGTTTTTCGGTGGAAACAGATGGGTTTATATAATCGGAAACAGAATTAGCCCTCGACGTCTGAACAACTTTTTTTGAAAAAATCCCTAAGCCGCGCGGTCACAATTTCTGCTAAAAATCTGACGTTCTGCAATCCATTCAAAAATGGTCCCAAACTGTTGCAAAGCATCCCCTGAAAGGTTTTTAGGTGGAAACAGATGGGTTTTTATCATCGGAAACAGAATTAGCCCTCGAGGTGTGGACAACTTTTTTTGAAAAAATCCCTAAGCCGCGCGGTCACAATTTCTGCTAAAAATCTGACGTTCTGCAATTCACTCAAAAATGTTGGCAATCTGTTGCAAGTGATCCCCTGAAATGTTTTTCGGTGGAAACAGATGGGTTTTTATCATCGGAAACAGAATTAGCCCTCGACGTCTGAACAACTTTTATTGAAAAAATCCCTAACCCGCGCGGTCACAATTTCTGCTAAAAATCTGACGTTCTGCAATTCACTCAAAAATGTTGGCAATCTGTTGCAAGTGATCCCCTGAAATGTTTTTCCGTGGAAACAGATGGGTTTTTATCATCGGAAACAGAATTAGCCCTCGACGTCTGAACAACGTTTTTTGAAAAAATCCCTAAGCCGCGCGGTCACAATTTCTGCTAAAAATCTGACGTTCTGCAATTCACTCAAAAATGTTGGCAAACTGTGTCAAGTGATCCCCTGAAATGTTTTTCGGTGGAAACAGATGGGTTTATATAATCGGAAACAGAATTAGCCCTCGACGTCTGAACAACTTTTTTTGAAAAAATCCCTAAGCCGCGCGGTCACAATTTCTGCTAAAAATCTGACGTTCTGCAATTCACTCAAAAATGTTGGCAAAGTGTTGCAAGTGATCCCCTGAAATGTTTTTCGGTGGAAACAGATGGGTTTTTATCATCGGAAACAGAATTAGCCCTCGATGTCTCAACAACTTTTTTTGAAAAAATCCCTAACCCGCGCGGTCACAATTTCTGCTAAAAATCTGACGTTCTGCAATTCATTCAAAAATGGTCCCAAACTGTTGCAAAGGATCCCCTGAAAGGTTTTTAGGTGGAAACAGATGGGTTTTTATCATCGGAAACAGAATTAGCCCTCGACGTCTGAACAACTTTTTTTGAAAAAATCCCTAAGCCGCGCGGTCACAATTTCTGCTAAAAATCTGACGTTCTGCAATTCACTCAAAAATGTTGGCAAAGTGTTGCAAATGATCCCCTGAAATGTTTTTCGGTGGAAACAGATGGGTTTTTATCATCGGAAACAGAATTAGCCCTCGACGTCTGAACAACTTTTTTTGAAAAAATCCCTAAGCCGCGCGGTCACAATTTCTGCTAAAAATCTGACGTTCTGCAATTCACTCAAAAATGGTGCCAAACTGTTGCAAACGATCCCCTGAAAGGCTTTTCGGTGGAAACAGATGGGTTTTTATCATCGGAAACATAATTAGCCCTCTACGTCTGAACAACTTTTTTTGAAAAAATCCCTAAGCCGCGCGGTCACAATTTCTGCTAAAAATCTGACGTTCTGCAATCCATTCAAAAATGGTCCCAAACTGTTGCAAAGGATCCCCTGAAAGGTTTTTAGGTTGAAACAGATGGGTTTTTATCATCGGAAACAGAATTAGCCCTCGAGGTCTGGACAACTTTTTTTGTAAAAATCCCTAAGCCGCGCGGTCACAATTTCTGCTAAAAATCTGACGTTCTGCAATTCACTCAAAAATGTTGGCAATCTGTTGCAAGTGATCCCCTGAAATGTTTTTCGGTGGAAACAGATGGGTTTTTATCATCGGAAACAGAATTAGCCCTCGACGTCTGAACAACTTTTTTTGAAAAAATCCCTAAGCCGCGCGGTCACAATTTCTGCTAAAAATCTGACGTTCTGCAATTCACTCAAAAATGTTGGCAAAGTGTTGCAAGTGATCCCCTGAAATATTTTTCGGTGGAAACAGATGGGTTTTTATCATCGGAAACAGAATTAGCCCTCGACGTCTGAACAACTTTTTTTGAAAAAATCCCTAAGCCGCGCGGTCACAATTTCTGCTAAAAATCTGACGTTCTGCAATTCATTCAAAAATGGTCCCAAACTGTTGCAAAGGATCCCCTGAAAGGTTTTTAGGTGGAAACAGATGGGTTTTTATCATCGGAAACAGAATTAGCCCTCGACGTCTGAACAACTTTTTTTGAAAAAATCCCTAAGCCGCGCGGTCACAATTTCTGCTAAAAATCTGACGTTCTGCAATTCACTCAAAAATGGTGCCAAACTGTTGCAAACGATCCCCTGAAAGGCTTTTCGGTGGAAACAGATGGGTTTTTATCATCGGAAACATAATTAGCCCTCTACGTCTGAACAACTTTTTTTGAAAAAATCCCTAAGCCGCGCGGTCACAATTTCTGCTAAAAATCTGACGTTCTGCAATCCATTCAAAAATGGTCCCAAACTGTTGCAAAGGATCCCCTGAAAGGTTTTTAGGTGGAAACAGATGGGTTTTTATCATCGGAAACAGAATTAGCCCTCGAGGTCTGGACAACTTTTTTTGAAAAAATCCCTAACGCGCGGTCACAATTTCTGCTAAAAATCTGACGTTCTGCAATTCACTCAAAAATGTTGGCAATCTGTTGCAAGTGATCCCCTGAAATGTTTTTCGGTGGAAACAGATGGGTTTTTATCATCGGAAACAGAATTAGCCCTCGACGTCTGAACAACTTTTTTTGAAAAAATCCCTAAGCCGCGCGGTCACAATTTCTGCTAAAAATCTGACGTTCTGCAATTCACTCAAAAATGTTGGCAAAGTGTTGCAAGTGATCCCCTGAAATGTTTTTCGGTGGAAACAGATGGGTTTTTATCATCGGAAACAGAATTAGCCCTCGACGTCTGAACAACTTTTTTTGAAAAAATCCCTAACCCGCGCGGTCACAATTTCTGCTAAAAATCTGACGTTCTGCAATTCATTCAAAAATGGTCCCAAACTGTTGCAAAGGATCCCCTGAAAGGTTTTTAGGTGGAAACAGATGGGTTTTTATCATCGGAAACAGAATTAGCCCTTGACGTCTGAACAACTTTTTTTGAAAAAATCCCTAAGCCGCGCGGTCACAATTTCTGCTAAAAATCTGACGTTCTGCAATTCATTCAAAAATGGTCCCAAACTGTTGCAAAGGATCCCCTGAAAGGTTTTTAGGTGGAAACAGATGGGTTTTTATCATCGGAAACAGAATTAGCCCTCGACGTCTGAACAACTTTTTTTGAAAAATCCCTAAGCCGCGCGGTCACAATTTCTGCTAAAAATCTGACGTTCTGCAATTCACTCAAAAATGTTGGCAAACTGTTGCAAGTGATCCCCTGAAATGTTTTTCGGTGGAAACAGATGCGTTTTTATCATCGGAAACAGAATTAGCCCTCGACGTCTGAACAACTTTTTTTGAAAAAATCCCTAAGCCGCGCGGTCACAATTTCTGCTAAAAATCTGACGTTCTGCAATTCACTCAAAAATGTTGGCAAAGTGTTGCAAGTGATCCCCTGAAATGTTTTTCGGTGGAAACAGATGGGTTTTTATCATCGGAAACAGAATTAGCCCTCGACGTCTGAACAACTTTTTTTGAAAAAATCCCTAAGCCGCGCGGTCACAATTTCTGCTAAAAATCTGACGTTCTGCAATTCATTCAAAAATGGTCCCAAACTGTTGCAAAGGATCCCCTGAAAGGTTTTTAGGTGGAAACAGATGGGTTTTTATCATCGGAAACAGAATTAGCCCTCGACGTCTGAACAACTTTTTTTGAAAAAATCCCAAAGCCGCGCGGTCACAATTTCTGCAATTGACTCAAAAATGTTGGCAAACTGTTGCAAGTGATCCCCTGAAATGTTTTTTGGTGGAAACAAATGGGTTTTTATCATCGGTAACAGAATTAGCCCTCGACGTCTGAACAACTTTTTTTGAAAAAAATCCCTAAGCCGCGCGGTCACAATTTCTGCTAAAAATCTGATGTTCTGCAATTCACTCAAAAATGGTCCCAAACTGTTGCAAATGATCCCCTGAAAGGTTTTTAGGTGGAAACAGATGGGTTTTTATCATCGGAAACAGAATTAGCCCTCGACGTCTGAACAACTTTTTTTGAAAAAATCCCTAAGCCGCGCGGTCACAATTTCTGCTAAAAATCTGACGTTCTGCAATTCATTCAAAAATGGTCCCAAACTGTTGCAAAGGATCCCCTGAAAGGTTTTTAGGTGGAAACAGATGGGTTTTTATCATCGGAAACAGAATTAGCCCTCGACGTCTGAACAACTTTTTTTGAAAAAATCCCTAAGCCGCGCGGTCACAATTTCTGCTAAAAATCTGACGTTCTGCAATTCATTCAAAAATGGTCCCAAACTGTTGCAAAGGATCCCCTGAAAGGTTTTTAGGTGGAAACAGATGGGTTTTTATCATCGGAAACAGAATTAGCCCTCGACGTCTGAACAACTTTTTTTGAAAAAATCCCTAAGCCGCGCGGTCACAATTTCTGCTAAAAATCTGACGTTTTGCAATTCACTCAAAAATGTTGGCAAACCGTTGCAAGTGATCCCCTGAAATGTTTTTCGGTGGAAACAGATGGGTTTTTATCATCGGAAACAGAATTAGCCCTCGACGTCTGAACAACTTTTTTTGAAAAAATCCCTAAGCCGCGCGGTCACAATTTCTGCTAAAAATCTGACGTTCTGCAATTCACTCAAAAATGGTGCCAAACTGTTGCAAACGATCCCCTGAAAGGCTTTTCGGTGGAAACAGATGGGTTTTTATCATCGGAAACATAATTAGCCCTCTACGTCTGAACAACTTTTTTTGAAAAAATCCCTAAGCCGCGCGGTCACAATTTCTGCTAAAAATCTGACGTTCTGCAATTCCCTCAAAAATGTTGGCAAAGTGTTGCAAGTGATCCCCTGAAATGTTTTTCGGTGGAAACAGATGGGTCTTTATCATCGGAAACAGAATTAGCCCTCGAGGTCTGGACAACTTTTTTTGAAAAAATCCCTAAGCCGCGCGGTCACAATTTCTGCTAAAAATCTGACGTTCTGCAATTCACTCAAAAATGTTGGCAATCTGTTGCAAGTGATCCCCTGAAATGTTTTTCGGTGGAAACAGATGGGTTTTTATCATCGGAAACAGAATTAGCCCTCGACGTCTGAACAACTTTTATTGAAAAAATCCCTAAGCCGCGCGGTCACAATTTCTGCTAAAAATCTGACGTTCTGCAATTCACTCAAAAATGTTGGCAAAGTGTTGCAAGTGATCCCCTGAAATGTTTTTCGGTGGAAACAGATGGGTTTTTATCATCGGAAACAGAATTAGCCCTCGACGTCTGAACAACTTTTTTTGAAAAAATCCCTAACCCGCGCGGTCACAATTTCTGCTAAAAATCTGACGTTCTGCAATTCATTCAAAAATGGTCCCAAACTGTTGCAAAGGATCCCCTGAAAGGTTTTTAGGTGGAAACAGATGGGTTTTTATCATCGGAAACAGAATTAGCCCTCGACGTCTGAACAACTTTTTTTGAAAAAATCCCTAAGCCGCGCGGTCACAATTTCTGCTAAAAATCTGACGTTCTGCAATTCATTCAAAAATGGTCCCAAACTGTTGCAAAGGATCCCCTGAAAGGTTTTTAGGTGGAAACAGATGGGTTTTTATCATCGGAAACAGAATTAGCCCTCGACGTCTGAACAACTTTTTTTGAAAAAATCCCTAAGCCGCGCGGTCACAATTTCTGCTAAAAATCTGACGTTATGCAATTCACTCAAAAATGTTGGCAAACTGTTGCAAGTGATCCCCTGAAATGTTTTTCGGTGGAAACAGATGCGTTTTTATCATCGGAAACAGAATTAGCCCTCGACGTCTGAACAACTTTTTTTGAAAAAATCCCTAAGCCGCGCGGTCACAATTTCTGCTAAAAATCTGACGTTCTGCAATTCACTCAAAAATGTTGGCAAAGTGTTGCAAGTGATCCCCTGAAATGTTTTTCGGTGGAAACAGATGGGTTTTTATCATCGGAAACAGAATTAGCCCTCGACGTCTGAACAACTTTTTTTGAAAAAATCCCTAAGCCGCGCGGTCACAATTTCTGCTAAAAATCTGACGTTCTGCAATTCATTCAAAAATGGTCCCAAACTGTTGCAAAGGATCCCCTGAAAGGTTTTTAGGTGGAAACAGATGGGTTTTTATCATCGGAAACAGAATTAGCCCTCGACGTCTGAACAACTTTTATTGAAAAAATCCCAAAGCCGCGCGGTCACAATTTCTGCTAAAAATCTGACGTTCTGCAATTGACTCAAAAATGTTGGCAAACTGTTGCAAGTGATCCCCTGAAATGTTTTTTGGTGGAAACAAACGGGTTTTTATCATCGGAAACAGAATTAGCCCTCGACGTCTGAACAACTTTTTTTGAAAAAATCCCTAAGCCGCGCGGTCACAATTTCTGCTAAAAATCTGATGTTCTGCAATTCACTCAAAAATGGTCCCAAACTGTTGCAAATGATCCCCTGAAAGGTTTTTCGGTGGAAACAGATGGGTTTATATAATCGGAAACAGAATTAGCCCTCGACGTCTGAACAACTTTTATTGAAAAAATCCCTAAGCCGCGCGGTCACAATTTCTACTAAAAATCTGACGTTCTGCAATTCATTCAAAAATGGTCCCAAACTGTTGCAAAGGATCCCCTGAAAGGCTTGCATTTCACTGAGGGAAAACATGATGAAAATGCTCTACAGATGGTACCTGTCACCTGCCAAATTGGCAAAGATCTATAAGGTGGACAACAAGTGCTGGAAATGTAGATATAAAGAAGGGACTTTCTTCCATCAGTGGTGGGAGTGTAAGAAAGTTAAAAGCTTTTGGGAAGAGATATATAACGAGATGAAAAAGATGCTAAAATATACTTTCGTGAAAAAACCAGAAGCATTTCTATTAGGTATCGTAGGGAAGGATGTCAAAAGAAAGGACTGTAGACTTTTCCAGTACGCGGTGACAGCTGCCAGAATTGTGTTAGCCCAGAAGTGGAAGCAGGAAGGAGTTCCAACGGTGGAAGAGTGGAGAACAAAACTGATAGAATATGCTGAATTGGATAAATTGACAGGGAAAATCAGATATACTAAGGACCAGAAATTTATAAAGGACTGGGAGAAATTTGTGTGTTATTTGGAAAATAATTATGGGGCAAAAATAACGCTAGTGGGATTTAAAGAGGCTTTGTAAAATATCAATAAATATTGTTTAGTAGAGATTATGAGGAAGGATGGAATAACTGGCAATAGGAACAAAAAAGATGGAATGTGTATTAAAAGGTTAACTATGAATGATGTCAGCAACGCTGATGGAAGTCCAAAAGGAAAATGATTGGTTGTACATATGGTTTTACTTTTATTGTTATTTTCTCTTTTTTTTTCTCTGTATATGATATTTTCTTTTTTTGAAACTCTAATAAAAATTATAAAAAAAAAAAGTAAAGGTAAAAAAAAAAAAAATCTGACGTTCTGCAATTCCCTCAAAAATGTTGGCAAAGTGTTGCAAGTGATCCCCTGAAATGTTTTTCGGTGGAAACAGATGGGTTTTTATTATCGGAAACAGAATTAGCCCTCGACGTCTGAACAACTTTTTTTGAAAAAATCCCTAAGCCGCGCGGTCACAAGTTCTGCTAAAAATCTGACGTTCTGCAATTCCCTCAAAAATGTTGGCAAAGTGTTGCAAGTGATCCCCTGAAATGTTTTTCGGTGGAAACAGATGGGTTTTTATTATCGGAAACAGAATTAGCCCTCGACGTCTGAACAACTTTTTTTGAAAAAATCCCTAAGCCGCGCGGTCACAAGTTCTGCTAAAAATCTGACGTTCTGCAATTCCCTCAAAAATGTTGGCAAAGTGTTGCAAGTGATCCCCTGAAATGTTTTTCGGTGGAAACAGATGGGTTTTTATCATCGGAAACAGAATTAGCCCTCGACGTCTGAACAACTTTTTTTGAAAAAATCCCTAAGCCGCGCGGTCACAATTTCTGCTAAAAATCTGACGTTCTGCAATTCATTCAAAAATGGTCCCAAACTGTTGCAAAGGATCCCCTGAAAGGTTTTTAGGTGGAAACAGATGGGTTTTTATCATCGGAAACAGAATTAGCCCTCGACGTCTGAACAACTTTTTTTGAAAAAATCCCAAAGCCGCGCGGTCACAATTTCTGCTAAAAATCTGACGTTCTGCAATTGACTCAAAAATGTTGGCAAACTGTTGCAAGTGATCCCCTGAAATGTTTTTTGGTGGAAACAAATGGGTTTTTATCATCGGAAACAGAATTAGCCCTCGACGTCTGAACAACTTTTTTTGAAAAAAATCCCTAAGCCGCGCGGTCACAATTTCTGCTAAAAATCTGATGTTCTGCAATTCACTCAAAAATGGTCCCAAACTGTTGCAAATGATCCCCTGAAAGGTTTTTAGGTGGAAACAGATGGGTTTTTATCATCGGAAACAGAATTAGCCCTCGACGTCTGAACAACTTTTTTTGAAAAAATCCCTAAGCCGCGCGGTCACAATTTCTGCTAAAAATCTGACGTTCTGCAATTCATTCAAAAATGGTCCCAAACTGTTGCAAAGGATCCCCTGAAAGGTTTTTAGGTGGAAACAGATGGGTTTTTATCATCGGAAACAGAATTAGCCCTCGACGTCTGAACAACTTTTTTTGAAAAAATCCCTAAGCCGCGCGGTCACAATTTCTGCTAAAAATCTGACGTTCTGCAATTCATTCAAAAATGGTCCCAAACTGTTGCAAAGGATCCCCTGAAAGGTTTTTAGGTGGAAACAGATGGGTTTTTATCATCGGAAACAGAATTAGCCCTCGACGTCTGAACAACTTTTTTTGAAAAAATCCCTAAGCCGCGCGGTCACAATTTCTGCTAAAAATCTGACGTTTTGCAATTCACTCAAAAATGTTGGCAAACCGTTGCAAGTGATCCCCTGAAATGTTTTTCGGTGGAAACAGATGGGTTTTTATCATCGGAAACAGAATTAGCCCTCGACGTCTGAACAACTTTTTTTGAAAAAATCCCTAAGCCGCGCGGTCACAATTTCTGCTAAAAATCTGACGTTCTGCAATTCACTCAAAAATGGTGCCAAACTGTTGCAAACGATCCCCTGAAAGGCTTTTCGGTGGAAACAGATGGGTTTTTATCATCGGAAACATAATTAGCCCTCTACGTCTGAACAACTTTTTTTGAAAAAATCCCTAAGCCGCGCGGTCACAATTTCTGCTAAAAATCTGACGTTCTGCAATTCCCTCAAAAATGTTGGCAAAGTGTTGCAAGTGATCCCCTGAAATGTTTTTCGGTGGAAACAGATGGGTCTTTATCATCGGAAACAGAATTAGCCCTCGAGGTCTGGACAACTTTTTTTGAAAAAATCCCTAAGCCGCGCGGTCACAATTTCTGCTAAAAATCTGACGTTCTGCAATTCACTCAAAAATGTTGGCAATCTGTTGCAAGTGATCCCCTGAAATGTTTTTCGGTGGAAACAGATGGGTTTTTATCATCGGAAACAGAATTAGCCCTCGACGTCTGAACAACTTTTATTGAAAAAATCCCTAAGCCGCGCGGTCACAATTTCTGCTAAAAATCTGACGTTCTGCAATTCACTCAAAAATGTTGGCAAAGTGTTGCAAGTGATCCCCTGAAATGTTTTTCGGTGGAAACAGATGGGTTTTTATCATCGGAAACAGAATTAGCCCTCGACGTCTGAACAACTTTTTTTGAAAAAATCCCTAACCCGCGCGGTCACAATTTCTGCTAAAAATCTGACGTTCTGCAATTCATTCAAAAATGGTCCCAAACTGTTGCAAAGGATCCCCTGAAAGGTTTTTAGGTGGAAACAGATGGGTTTTTATCATCGGAAACAGAATTAGCCCTCGACGTCTGAACAACTTTTTTTGAAAAAATCCCTAAGCCGCGCGGTCACAATTTCTGCTAAAAATCTGACGTTCTGCAATTCATTCAAAAATGGTCCCAAACTGTTGCAAAGGATCCCCTGAAAGGTTTTTAGGTGGAAACAGATGGGTTTTTATCATCGGAAACAGAATTAGCCCTCGACGTCTGAACAACTTTTTTTGAAAAAATCCCTAAGCCGCGCGGTCACAATTTCTGCTAAAAATCTGACGTTATGCAATTCACTCAAAAATGTTGGCAAACTGTTGCAAGTGATCCCCTGAAATGTTTTTCGGTGGAAACAGATGCGTTTTTATCATCGGAAACAGAATTAGCCCTCGACGTCTGAACAACTTTTTTTGAAAAAATCCCTAAGCCGCGCGGTCACAATTTCTGCTAAAAATCTGACGTTCTGCAATTCATTCAAAAATGGTCCCAAACTGTTGCAAAGGATCCCCTGAAAGGTTTTTAGGTGGAAACAGATGGGTTTTTATCATCGGAAACAGAATTAGCCCTCGACGTCTGAACAACTTTTATTGAAAAAATCCCAAAGCCGCGCGGTCACAATTTCTGCTAAAAATCTGACGTTCTGCAATTGACTCAAAAATGTTGGCAAACTGTTGCAAGTGATCCCCTGAAATGTTTTTTGGTGGAAACAAATGGGTTTTTATCATCGGAAACAGAATTAGCCCTCGACGTCTGAACAACTTTTTTTGAAAAAATCCCTAAGCCGCGCGGTCACAATTTCTGCTAAAAATCTGATGTTCTGCAATTCACTCAAAAATGGTCCCAAACTGTTGCAAATGATCCCCTGAAAGGTTTTTCGGTGGAAACAGATGGGTTTATATAATCGGAAACAGAATTAGCCCTCGACGTCTGAACAACTTTTATTGAAAAAATCCCTAAGCCGCGCGGTCACAATTTCTACTAAAAATCTGACGTTCTGCAATTCATTCAAAAATGGTCCCAAACTGTTGCAAAGGATCCCCTGAAAGGCTTGCATTTCACTGAGGGAAAACATGATGAAAATGCTCTACAGATGGTACCTGTCACCTGCCAAATTGGCAAAGATCTATAAGGTGGACAACAAGTGCTGGAAATGTAGATATAAAGAAGGGACTTTCTTCCATCAGTGGTGGGAGTGTAAGAAAGTTAAAAGCTTTTGGGAAGAGATATATAACGAGATGAAAAAGATGCTAAAATATACTTTCGTGAAAAAACCAGAAGCATTTCTATTAGGTATCGTAGGGAAGGATGTCAAAAGAAAGGACTGTAGACTTTTCCAGTACGCGGTGACAGCTGCCAGAATTGTGTTAGCCCAGAAGTGGAAGCAGGAAGGAGTTCCAACGGTGGAAGAGTGGAGAACAAAACTGATAGAATATGCTGAATTGGATAAATTGACAGGGAAAATCAGATATACTAAGGACCAGAAATTTATAAAGGACTGGGAGAAATTTGTGTGTTATTTGGAAAATAATTATGGGGCAAAAATAACGCTAGTGGGATTTAAAGAGGCTTTGTAAAATATCAATAAATATTGTTTAGTAGAGATTATGAGGAAGGATGGAATAACTGGCAATAGGAACAAAAAAGATGGAATGTGTATTAAAAGGTTAACTATGAATGATGTCAGCAACGCTGATGGAAGTCCAAAAGGAAAATGATTGGTTGTACATATGGTTTTACTTTTATTGTTATTTTCTCTTTTTTTTTCTCTGTATATGATATTTTCTTTTTTTGAAACTCTAATAAAAATTATAAAAAAAAAAAGTAAAGGTAAAAAAAAAAAAAATCTGACGTTCTGCAATTCCCTCAAAAATGTTGGCAAAGTGTTGCAAGTGATCCCCTGAAATGTTTTTCGGTGGAAACAGATGGGTTTTTATTATCGGAAACAGAATTAGCCCTCGACGTCTGAACAACTTTTTTTGAAAAAATCCCTAAGCCGCGCGGTCACAAGTTCTGCTAAAAATCTGACGTTCTGCAATTCCCTCAAAAATGTTGGCAAAGTGTTGCAAGTGATCCCCTGAAATGTTTTTCGGTGGAAACAGATGGGTTTTTATCATCGGAAACAGAATTAGCCCTCGATGTCTGAACAACGTTTTTTGAAAAAATCCCTAACCCGCGCGGTCACAATTTCTACTAAAAATCTGACGTTCTGCAATTCATTCAAAAATGGTCCCAAACTGTTGCAAAGGATCCCCTGAAAGGTTTTTAGGTGGAAACAGATGGGTTTTTATCATCGGAAACAGAATTAGCCCTCGACGTCTGAACAACTTTTTTTGAAAAAATCCCTAAGCCGCGCGGTCACAATTTCTGCTAAAAATCTGACGTTCTGCAATTCACTCAAAAATGTTGGCAAACCGTTGCAAGTGATCCCCTGAAATGTTTTTCGGTGGAAACAGATGGGTTTTTATCATCGGAAACAGAATTAGCCCTCGACGTCTGAACAACTTTTTTTGAAAAAATCCCTAAGCCGCGCGGTCACAATTTCTGCTAAAAATCTGACGTTCTGCAATTCACTCAAAAATGGTGCCAAACTGTTGCAAACGATCCCCTGAAAGGTTTTTCGGTGGAAACAGATGGGTTTTTATCATCGGAAACATAATTAGCACTTTACGTCTGAACAACTTTTTTTGAAAAAATCCCTAAGCCGCGCGGTCACAATTTCTGCTAAAAATCTGACGTTCTGCAATTCACCCAAAAATGGTGCCAAACTGTTGCAAGTGATCCCCTGAAATGTTTTTCGTTGGAAACAGATGGGTTTTTATTATCGGAAACAGAATTAGCCCTCGACGTCTGAACAACTTTTTTTGAAAAAATCCCTAAGCCGCGCGGTCACAAGTTCTGCTAAAAATCTAACGTTCTGCAATTCCCTCAAAAATGTTGGCAAAGTGTTGCAAGTGATCCCCTGAAATCTTTTTCGGTGGAAACAGATGGTTTTTCATTATCGGAAACAGAATTAGCCCTCGACGTCTGAACAACGTTTTTTGAAAAAATCCCTAAGCCGCGCGGTCACAATTTCTGCTAAAAATCTGACGTTCTGCAATTCACTCAAAAATGTTGGCAAACTGTGTCAAGTGATCCCCTGAAATGTTTTTCGGTGGAAACAGATGGGTTTTTATCATCGGAAACAGAATTAGCCCTCGACGTCTGAACAACTTTTTTTGAAAAAATCCCTAAGCCGCGCGGTCACAATTTCTGCTAAAAATCTGACGTTCTGCAATTCACTCAAAAATGTTGGCAAACCGTTGCAAGTGATCCCCTGAAATGTTTTTCGGTGGAAACAGATGGGTTTTTATCATCGGAAACAGAATTAGCCCTCGACGTCTGAACAACTTCTTTTGAAAAAATCCCTAAGCCGCGCGGTCACATTTTCTACTAAAAATCTGACGTTCTGCAATTTCCTCAAAAATGTTGGCAAACTGTTGCAAGTGATCCCCTGAAATGTTTTTTGGTGGAAACAAATGGGTTTTTATCATCGGAAACAGAATTAGCCCTCGACGTCTGAACAACTTTTTTTGAAAAAATCCCTAAGCCGCGCGGTCACAATTTCTGCTAAAAATCTGACGTTCTGCAATTCACCCAAAAATGTTGGCAAACTGTTGCAAGTGATCCCCTGAAATGTTTTTCGGTGGAAACAGATGGGTTTTTATCATCGGAAACAGAATTAGCCCTCGACGTCTGAACAACTGTTTTTGAAAAGATCCCTAAGCCGCGCGGTCACAATTTCTGCTAAAAATCTGACATTCTGCAATTCACTCAAAAATGTTGGCAAACCATTGCAAGTGATCCCCTGAAATGTTTTTCGGTGGAAACAGATGGGTTTTTATCATCGGAAACAGAATTAGCCCTCGACGTCTGAACAACTTTTTTTGAAAAAATCCCTAAGCCGCGCGGTCACAATTTCTGCTAAAAATCTGACGTTCTGCAATTCATTCAAAAATGGTCCCAAACTGTTGCAAAGGATCCCCTGAAAGGTTTTTAGGTGGAAACAGATGGGTTTTTATCATCGGAAACAGAATTAGCCCTCGACGTCTGAACAACTTCTTTTGAAAAAATCCCTAAGCCGCGCGGTCACATTTTCTACTAAAAATCTGACGTTCTGCAATTTCCTCAAAAATGTTGGCAAACTGTTGCAAGTGATCCCCTGAAATGGTTTTCGGTGGAAACAGATGGGTTTTTATCATCGGAAACAGAATTAGCCCTCGACGTCTGAACAACTTTTTTTGAAAAAATCCCTAAGCCGCGCGGTCACTATTTCTGCTAAAAATCTGACGTTCTGCAATTCACTCAAAAATGTTGGCAAACTGTTGCAAGTGATCCCCTGAAATGTTTTTCGGTAGAAACAGATGGGTTTTTATCATCGGAAAGAGAATTAGCGCTCGACCTCTGAACAACATTTTTTTGAAAAAATCCCTAAGCCGCGCGGTCACAATTTCTGCTAAAAATCTGACGTTCTGCAATTCACTCAAAAATGTAGGCAAACTGTTGCAAGTGATCCCCTGAAATGTTTTTTGGTGGAAACAAATGGGTTTTTATCATCGGAAACAGAATTAGCCCTCGACGTCTGAACAACTTTTTTTGAAAAAATCCCTAAGCCGCGCGGTCACAATTTCTGCTAAAAATCTGATGTTCTGCAATTCACTCAAAAATGGTCCCAAACTGTTGCAAGTGATCCCCTGAAATGTTTTTCGGTGGAAACAGATGGGTTTTTATCATCGGAAAGAGAATTAGCCCTCGACGTCTGAACAACTTTTTTTGAAAAAATCCCTAAGCCGCGCGGTCACAATTTCTCCGAAAAATCTGACGTTCTGCAATTCACTCAAAAATGTTGGCAAACTGTTGCAAGTGATCCCCTGAAATGTTTTTCGGTGGAAACAGATGGGTTTTTATCATCGGAAACAGAATTAGCCCTCGACGTCTGAACAACTTTTTTTGAAAAAATCCCTAAGCCACGCGGTCACAATTTCTGCTAAAAATCTGACGTTCTGCAATTGATTCAAAAATGGTCCCAAACTGTTGCAAAGGATCCCCTGAAAGGTTTTTAGGTGGAAACAGATGGGTTTTTATCATCGGAAACAGAATTAGCCCTCGACGTCTGAACAACTTTTTTTGAAAAAATCCCTAAGCCGCGCGGTCACAATTTCTGCTAAAAATCTGACGTTCTGCAATTCACTCAAAAATGTTGGCAAACTGTTGCAAGTGATCCCCTGAAATGTTTTTCGGTGGAAACACATGGGTTTTTATCATCGGAAACAGAATTAGCCCTCGACGTCTAAACAACTTTTTTTGAAAAATTCCCTAGGCCGCGCGGTCACAATTTCTGCTAAAAATCTGACGTTCTGCAATTCACTCAAAAATGTTGGCAAACTGTTGCAAGTGATCCCCTGAAATGTTTTTCGGTGGAAACAGATGCGTTTTTATCATCGGAAACAGAATTAGCCCTCGACGTCTAAACAACTTTTTTTGAAAAAATCCCTAAGCCGCGCGGTCACAATTTCTGCTAAAAATCTGACGTTCTGCAATTCACTCAAAAATGTTGGCAAACTGTTGCAAGTGATCCCCTGAAATGTTTTTCGGTGGAAACACATGGGTTTTTATCATCGGAAACAGAATTAGCCCTCGACGTCTAAACAACTTTTTTTGAAAAATTCCCTAAGCCGCGCGGTCACAATTTCTGCTAAAAATCTGACGTTCTGCAATTCACTCAAAAATGTTGGCAAACTGTTGCAAGTGATCCCCTGAAATGTTTTTCGGTGGAAACAGATGCGTTTTTATCATCGGAAACAGAATTAGCCCTCGACGTCTGAACAACTTTTTTTGAAAAAATCCCTAAGCCGCGCGGTCACAATTTCTGCTAAAAATCTGACGTTCTGCAATTCATTCAAAAATGGTCCCAAACTGTTGCAAAGGATCCCCTGAAAGGTTTTTAGGTGGAAACACATGGGTTATTATCATCGGAAACAGAATTAGCCCTCGACGTCTGAACAACTTTTTTTGAAAAAATCCCTACGCCGCGCGGTCACAATTTCTGCTAAAAATCTGACGTTCTGCAATTTCCTCAAAAATGTTGGCAAACTGTTGCAAGTGATCCCCTGAAATGTTTTTTGGTGGAAACAAATGGGTTTTTATCATCGGAAACAGAATTAGCCCTCAACGTCTGAACAACTTTTTTTGAAAAAATCCCTAAGCCGCGCGGTCACAATTTCTGCTAAAAATCTGATGTTCTGCAATTCACTCAAAAATGGTCCCAAACTGTTGCAAATGATCCCCTGAAAGGTTTTTCGGTGGAAACAGATGGGTTTTTATCCTCGGAAACAGAATTAGCCCTCTACGTCTGAACAACTTTTTTGAAAAAATCCCTAAGCCGCGCGGTCACATTTTCTGCTAAAAATCTGACGTTCTGCAATTCACTCAAAAATGTTGGCAAACTGTTGCAAGTGATCCCCTGAAATGTTTTTCGGTGGAAACAGATGGGTTTTTATCATCGGAAACAGAATTAGCCCTCGACGTCTGAACAACTGTTTTTGAAAAGATCCCTAAGCCGCGCGGTCACAATTTCTGCTAAAAATCTGACATTCTGCAATTCACTCAAAAATGTTGGCAAACCATTGCAAGTGATCCCCTGAAATGTTTTTCGGTGGAAACAGATGGGTTTTTATCATCGGAAACAGAATTAGCCCTCGACGTCTGAACAACTTTTTTTGAAAAAATCCCTAAGCCGCGCGGTCACAATTTCTGCTAAAAATCTGACGTTCTGCAATTCATTCAAAAATGGTCCCAAACTGTTGCAAAGGATCCCCTGAAAGGTTTTTAGGTGGAAACAGATGGGTTTTTATCATCGGAAACAGAATTAGCCCTCGACGTCTGAACAACTTTTTTTGAAAAAATCCCTAAGCCGCGCGGTCACAATTTCTGCTAAAAATCTGACGTTCTGCAATTCACTCAAAAATGTTGGCAAACCGTTGCAAGTGATCCCCTGAAATGTTTTTCGGTGGAAACAGATGGGTTTTTATCATCGGAAACAGAATTAGCCCTCGACGTCTGAACAACTTCTTTTGAAAAAATCCCTAAGCCGCGCGGTCACATTTTCTACTAAAAATCTGACGTTCTGCAATTTCCTCAAAAATGTTGGCAAACTGTTGCAAGTGATCCCCTGAAATGTTTTTGGTGGAAACAAATGGGTTTTTATCATCGGAAACAGAATTAGCCCTCGACGTCTGAACAATTTTTTTTAAAAAAATCCCTAAGCCGCGCGGTCACAATTTCTGCTAAAAATCTGATGTTCTGCAATTCACTCAAAAATGGTCCCAAACTGTTGCAAATGATCCCCTGAAAGGTTTTTCGGTGGAAACAGATGATTTTTTATAATCGGAAACAGAATTAGCCCTCGACGTCAGAACAACTTTTTTTGAAAAAATCCCTAAGCCGCGCGGTCACATTTTCTGCTAAAAATCTGACGTTCTGCAATTCACCCAAAAATGTTGGCAAACTGTTGCAAGTGATCCCCTGAAGTGTTTTTCGGTGGAAACAGATGGGTTTTTATCATCGGAAACAGAATTAGCCCTCGACGTCTGAACAACTGTTTTTGAAAAGATCCCTAAGCCGCGCGGTCACAATTTCTGCTAAAAATCTGACATTCTGCAATTCACTCAAAAATGTTGGCAAACCATTGCAAGTGATCCCCTGAAATGTTTTTCGGTGGAAACAGATGGGTTTTTATCATCGGAAACAGAATTAGCCCTCGACGTCTGAACAACTTTTTTTGAAAAAATCCCTAAGCCGCGCGGTCACAATTTCTGCTAAAAATCTGACGTTCTGCAATTCATTCAAAAATGGTCCCAAACTGTTGCAAAGGATCCCCTGAAAGGTTTTTAGGTGGAAACAGATGGGTTTTTATCATCGGAAACAGAATTAGCCCTCGACGTCTGAACAACTTCTTTTGAAAAAATCCCTAAGCCGCGCGGTCACATTTTCTACTAAAAATCTGACGTTCTGCAATTTCCTCAAAAATGTTGGCAAACTGTTGCAAGTGATCCCCTGAAATGGTTTTCGGTGGAAACAGATGGGTTTTTATCATCGGAAACAGAATTAGCCCTCGACGTCTGAACAACTTTTTTTGAAAAAATCCCTAAGCCGCGCGGTCACTATTTCTGCTAAAAATCTGACGTTCTGCAATTCACTCAAAAATGTTGGCAAAGTGTTGCAAGTGATCCCCTGAAATGTTTTTCGGTGGAAACAGATGGGTTTTTATCATCGGAAACAGAATTAGCCCTCGACGTCTGAACAACTTTTTTTGAAAAAATCCCTAAGCCGCGCGGTCACAATTTCTGCTAAAAATCTGACGTTCTGCAATTCACTCAAAAATGTTGGCAAACTGTTGCAAGTGATCCCCTGAAATGTTTTTTGGTGGAAACAAATGGGTTTTTATCATCGGAAACAGAATTAGCCCTCGACGTCTGAACAACTTTTTTTGAAAAAATCCCTAAGCCGCGCGGTCACAATTTCTGCTAAAAATCTGATGTTCTGCAATTCACTCAAAAATGGTCCCAAACTGTTGCAAGTGATCCCCTGAAATGTTTTTCGGTGGAAACAGATGGGTTTTTATCATCGGAAAGAGAATTAGCCCTCGACGTCTGAACAACTGTTTTTGAAAAAATCCCTAAGCCGCGCGGTCACAATTTCTCCGAAAAATCTGACGTTCTGCAATTCACTCAAAAATGTTGGCAAACTGTTGCAAGTGATCCCCTGAAATGTTTTTCGGTGGAAACAGATGGGTTTTTATCATCGGAAACAGAATTAGCCCTCGACGTCTGAACAACTTTTTTTGAAAAAATCCCTAAGCCGCGCGGTCACAATTTCTGCTAAAAATCTGACGTTCTGCAATTCATTCAAAAATGGTCCCAAACTGTTGCAAAGGATCCCCTGAAAGGTTTTTAGGTGGAAACAGATGGGTTTTTATCATCGGAAACAGAATTAGCCCTCGACGTCTGAACAACTTTTTTTGAAAAAATCCCTAAGCCGCGCGGTCACATTTTCTACTAAAAATCTGACGTTCTGCAATTTCCTCAAAAATGTTGGCAAACTGTTGCAAGTGATCCCCTGAAATGTTTTTTGGTGGAAACAAATGGGTTTTTATCATCGGAAACAGAATTAGCCCTTGACGTCTGAACAACTTTTTTTGAAAAATTCCCTAAGCCGCGCGGTCACAATTTCTGCTAAAAATCTGATGTTCTGCAATTCACTCAAAAATGGTCCCAAACTGTTGCAAATGATCCCCTGAAAGGTTTTTCGGTGGAAACAGATGATTTTTTATAATCGGAAACAGAATTAGCCCTCGACGTCTGAACAACTTTTTTTGAAAAAATCCCTAAGCCGCGCGGTCACATTTTCTGCTAAAAATCTGACGTTCTGCGATTCCCTCAAAAATGTTGGCAAACTGTTGCAAGTGATCCCCTGAAATGTTTTTCGGTGGAAACAGATGGGTTTTTATCATCGGAAACAGAATTAGCCCTCGACGTCTGAACAACTTTTTTTGAAAAAATCCCTAAGCCGCGCGGTCACAATTTATGCTAAAAATCTGACGTTCTGCAATTCACTCAAAAATGTTGGCAAAGTGTTGCAAGTTATCCCCTGAAATGGTTTTCGGTGGAAACAGATGGGTTTTTATCATCGGAAACAGAATTAGCCCTCGACGTCTGAACAACTTTTTTTGAAAAAATCCCTAAGCCGTGCGGTCACAATTTCTGCTAAAAATCTGACGTTCTGCAATTCATTCAAAAATGGTCCCAAACTGTTGCAAAGGATCCCCTGAAAGGTTTTTAGGTGGAAACAGATGGGTTTTTATCATCGGAAACAGAATTAGCCCTCGACGTCTGAACAACTTCTTTTGAAAAAATCCCTAAGCCGCGCGGTCACATTTTCTACTAAAAATCTGACGTTCTGCAATTTCCTCAAAAATGTTGGCAAACTGTTGCAAGTGATCCCCTGAAATGTTTTTCGGTGGAAACAGATGGGTTTTTATCATCGGAAACAGAATTAGCCCTCGACGTCTGAACAACTTTTTTTGAAAAAATCCCTAAGCCGCGCGGTCACTATTTCTGCTAAAAATCTGACGTTCTGCAATTCACTCAAAAATGTTGGCAAACTGTTGCAAGTGATCCCCTGAAATGTTTTTCGGTGGAAACAGATGGGTTTTTATCTTCGGAAAAAGAATTAGCGCTCGACCTCTGAACAACATTTTTTTGAAAAAATCCCTAAGCCGCGCGGTCACAATTTCTGCTAAAAATCTGACGTTCTGCAATTCACTCAAAAATGTAGGCAAACTGTTGCAAGTGATTCCCTGAAATGTTTTTTGGTGGAAACAAATGGGTTTTTTTCATCGGAAAAGGAATTAGCCCTCGACGTCTGAACAACTTTTTTTGAAAAAATCCCTAAGCCGCGCGGTCACAATTTCTGCTAAAAATCTGATGTTCTGCAATTCACTCAAAAATGTTGGCAAACTGTTGCAAGTGATCCCCTGAAATGTTTTTCGGTGGAAACAGATGGGTTTTTTTCATCGGAAAAGGAATTAGCCCTCGACGTCTGAACAACTTTTTTTGAAAAAATCCCTAAGCCGCGCGGTCACAATTTCTCCGAAAAATCTGACGTTCTGCAATTCACTCAAAAATGTTGGCAAACTGTTGCAAGTGATCCCCTGAAATGTTTTTCGGTGGAAACAGATGGGTTTTTATCATCAGAAACAGAATTAGCCCTCGACGTCTGAACAACTTTTTTTGAAAAAATCCCTAAGCCGCGCGGTCACAATTTCTGCTAAAAATCTGACGTTCTGCAATTCATTCAAAAATGGTCCCAAACTGTTGCAAAGGATCCCCTGAAAGGTTTTTAGGTGGAAACACATGGGTTTTTATCATCGGAAACAGAATTAGCCCTCGACGTCTGAACAACTTTTTTTGAAAAAATCCCTAAGCCGCGCGGTCACAATTTTGCTAAAAATCTGACGTTCTGCAATCCATTCAAAAATGGTCCCAAACTGTTGCAAAGGATCCCCTGAAAGGTTTTTAGGTGGAAACAGATGGGTTTTTATCATCGGAAACAGAATTAGCCCTCGAGGTCTGGACAACTTTTTTTGAAAAAATCCCTAAGCCGCGCGGTCACAATTTCTGCTAAAAATCTGACGTTCTGCAATTCACTCAAAAATGTTGGCAAACTGTTGCAAGTTATTCCCTGAAATGGTTTTCGGTGGAAACAGATGGGTTTTTATCATCGGAAACAGAATTAGCCCTCGACGTCTGAACAACTTTTTTTTAAAAAATCCCTAAGCCGCGCGGTGACAATTTCTGCTAAAAATCTGACGTTCTGCAATTCATTCAAAAATGGTCCCAAACTGTTGCAAAGGATCCAGTGAAAGGTTTTTAGGTGGAAACAGATGGGTTTTTATCATCGGAAACAGAATTAGCCCTCGACGTCTGAACAACTTTTTTTGAAAAAATCCCTAAGCCGCGCGGTCACTATTTCTGCTAAAAATCTGACGTTCTGCAATTCACTCAAAAATGTTGGCAAACTGTTGCAAGTGATCCCCTGAAATGTTTTTCGGTGGAAACAGATGGGTTTTTATCATCGGAAAGAGAATTAGCGCTCGACCTCTGAACAACTTTTTTTTGAAAAAATCCCTAAGCCGCGCGGTCACAATTTCTGCTAAAAATCTGACGTTCTGCAATTCACTCAAAAATGTAGGCAAACTGTTGCAAGTGATTCCCTGAAATGTTTTTTGGTGGAAACAAATGGGTTTTTTTCATCGGAAAAGGAATTAGCCCTCGACGTCTGAACAACTTTTTTTGAAAAAATCCCCAAGCCGCGCGGTCACAATTTCTGCTAAAAATCTGATGTTCTGCAATTCACTCAAAAATCGTCCCAAACTGTTGCAAATGATCCCCTGAAAGGTTTTTCGGTGGAAACAGATGGGTTTATATAATCGGAAACAGAATTAGCCCTCGACGTCTGAACAACTTTTTTTGAAAAAATCCCTAAGCTGCGCGGTCACAATTTCAGCAAAAAATCTGACGTTCTGCAATTCACTCAAAAATGTTGGCAAACTGTTGCAAGTAATCCCCTGAAAGGTTTTTCGGTGGAAACAGATGGGTTTTTATCATCGGAAACAGAATTAGCCGTCGACGTCTGAACAACTTTTTTTTGAAAAAATCCCTAAGCTGCGCGGTCACAATTTCAGCAAAAAATCTGACGTTCTGCAATTCACTCAAAAATGTTGGCAAACTGTTGCAAGTGATCCCCTGAAAGGTTTTTCGGTGGAAACAGATGGGTTTTTATCATCGGAAACAGAACTCGCCCTCGACGTCTGAACAACTTTTTTTGAAAAAATCCCTAAACCGCGAAGTAACAATTTCAGCAAAAATATGACGTTCTGCAATTCACTCAAAAATGTTGGCAAACTGTTGCAAGTGATCCCCTGAAATGTTTTTCGTTGGAAACAGATGGGTTTTTATCATCGGAAACAGAATTAGCCCTCGACGTCTGAACAACTTTTTTTTGAAAAAATCTCTAAGCCGCGCGGTCACAATTTCAGCAAAAATATGACGTTCTGCAATTCACTCAAAAATGTTGGCAAACTGTTGCAAACTCTCTCCTGAAATGTTTTTCGGTGGAAACAGATGGGTTTTTATCATCGGAAACTGAATTAGCCCTCGATGTCTGAACAACTTTTTTTAAAAAAAATCCCTAAGCCGTGCGGTCACATTTCAGCAAAAATATGACGTTCTGCAATTCACTCAAAAATGTTGGCAAACTGTTGCAAACTCTCCCCTGAAATGTTTTTCGGTGGAAACAGATGGGTTTTTATCATCGGAAACAGAATTAGCCCTCGACGTCTGAACAACTTTTTTTTTGAAAAAATCCCTAAGCCGCGCGGTCACAATTTCAGCAAAAAATCTGACGTTCTGTAATTCACTCAAAAATGTTGGCAAACTGTTGCAAGTGATCCCCTGAAATGTTTTTCAGTGGAAACAGATGGGTTTTTATCATCGGAAACAGAATTAGCCCTCGACGTCTGAACAACTTTTTTTGAAAAAATCCCTAAGCCGCGCGGTCACAATTTCAGCAAAAATATGACGTTCTGCAATTCACTCAAAAATGTTGGCAAACTGTTGCAAACTCACCTCTGAAATGTTTTTCCTTGGAAACAGATGGGTTTTTATCATCGGAAACAGAATTAGCCCTCGACGTCTGAACAACTTTTTTTTGAAAAAATCTCTAAGCCGCGCGGTCACAATTTCAGCAAAAATATGACGTTCTGCAATTCACTCAAAAATGTTGGCAAACTGTTGCAAACTCTCTCCTGAAATGTTTTTCGGTGGAAACAGATGGGTTTTTATCATCGGAAACTGAATTAGCCCTCGATGTCTGAACAACTTTTTTTAAAAAAAATCCCTAAGCCGCGCGGTCACATTTCAGCAAAAATATGACGTTCTGCAATTCACTCAAAAATGTTGGCAAACTGTTGCAAACTCTCCCCTGAAATGTTTTTCGGTGGAAACAGATGGGTTTTTATCATCGGAAACAGAATTAGCCCTCGACGTCTGAACAACTTTTTTTTTGAAAAAATCCCTAAGCCGCGCGGTCACAATTTCAGCAAAAAATCTGACGTTCTGTAATTCACTCAAAAATGTTGGCAAACTGTTGCAAGTGATCCCCTGAAATGTTTTTCAGTGGAAACAGATGGGTTTTTATCATCGGAAACAGAATTAGCCCTCGACGTCTGAACAACTTTTTTTGAAAAAATCCCTAAGCCGCGCGGTCACAATTTCAGCAAAAATATGACGTTCTGCAATTCACTCAAAAATGTTGGCAAACTGTTGCAAACTCACCTCTGAAATGTTTTTCCTTGGAAACAGATGGGTTTTTATCATCGGAAACAGAATTAGCCCTCGACGTCTGAACAACTTTTTTTTGAAAAAATCTCTAAGCCGCGCGGTCACAATTTCAGCAAAAATATGACGTTCTGCAATTCACTCAAAAATGTTGGCAAACTGTTGCAAACTCTCTCCTGAAATGTTTTTCGGTGGAAACAGATGGGTTTTTATCATCGGAAACTGAATTAGCCCTCGATGTCTGAACAACTTTTTTTTAAAAAAATCCCTAAGCCGCGCGGTCACATTTCAGCAAAAATATGACGTTCTGCAATTCACTCAAAAATGTTGGCAAACTGTTGCAAACTCTCCCCTGAAATGTTTTTCGGTGGAAACAGATGGGTTTTTATCATCGGAAACAGAATTAGCCCTCGACGTCTGAACAACTTTTTTTTTGAAAAAATCCCTAAGCCGCGCGGTCACAATTTCAGCAAAAAATCTGACGTTCTGTAATTCACTCAAAAATGTTGGCAAACTGTTGCAAGTGATCCCCTGAAATGTTTTTCAGTGGAAACAGATGGGTTTTTATCATCGGAAACAGAATTAGCCCTCGACGTCTGAACAACTTTTTTTGAAAAAATCCCTAAGCCGCGCGGTCACAATTTCAGCAAAAATATGACGTTCTGCAATTCACTCAAAAATGTTGGCAAACTGTTGCAAACTCACCTCTGAAATGTTTTTCCATGGAAACAGATGGGTTTTTATCATCGGAAACAGAATTAGCCCTCGACGTCTGAACAACTTTTTTTTGAAAAAATCTCTAAGCCGCGCGGTCACAATTTCAGCAAAAATATGACGTTCTGCAATTCACTCAAAAATGTTGGCAAACTGTTGCAAACTCTCTCCTGAAATGTTTTTCGGTGGAAACAGATGGGTTTTTATCATCGGAAACTGAATTAGCCCTCGATGTCTGAAAAACTTTTTTTTGAAAAAATCCCTAAGCCGCGCGGTCACATTTCAGCAAAAATATGACGTTCTGCAATTCACTCAAAAATGTTGGCAAACTGTTGCAATCTCTCCCCTGAAATGTTTTTCGGTGGAAACAGATGGGTTTTTATCATCGGAAACAGAATTAGCCCTCGACGTCTGAACAACTTTTTTTTGAAAAAATCCCTAAGCCGCGCGGTCACAATTTCAGCAAAAAATCTTACGTTCTGTAATTCACTCCAAAATGTAGACAAACTGTTGCAAGTGATCCCCTGAAATGTTTTTCGGTGGAAACAGATGGGTTTTTATCATCGGAAACAGAACTCGCCCTCGACGTCTGAACAACTTTTTTTGAAAAAATCCCTAAACCGCGAAGTAACAATTTCAGCAAAAATATGACGTTCTGCAATTCACTCAAAAATGTTGGCAAACTGTTGCAAACTCTCCCCTGAACTGTTTTTCGGTGGAAACAGATGGGTTTTTATCATCGGAAGCTGAATTAGCCCTCGACGTCTGAACAACTTTTTTTGAAAAAATCCCTAAGCCGCGCGGTCACAATATCAGCAAAAAATCTGACGTTCTGTAATTCACTCAAAAATGTTGGCAAACTGTTGCAAGTGATCCCCTGAAATGTTTTTCAGTGGAAACAGATGGGTTTTTATCATCGGAAACAGAATTAGCCCTCGACGTCTGAACAACTTTTTTTGAAAAAATCCCTAAGCCGCGCGGTCACAATTTCAGCAAAAAATATGACGTTCTGCAATTCACTCAAAAATGTTGGCAAACTGTTGCAAACTCTCCCCTGAAATGTTTTTCGGTGGAAACAGATGGGTTTTTATCATCGGAAACAGAATTAGCCCTCGACGTCTGAACAACTTTTTTTAAAAAAAATCCCTAAGCCGCGCGGTCACAATTTCAGCAAAAATATGACGTTCTGCAATTCACTCAAAAATGTTGGCAAACTGTTGCAAGTGATCCCCTGAAAGGTTTTTCGGTGGAAACAGATGGGTTTCTATCATCGGAAACAGAATTAGCCGTCGACGTCTGAACAACTTTTTTTGAAAAAATCCCTAAGCCGCGCGGTCACAATTTCAGCAAAAATATGACGTTCTGCAATTCACTCAAAAATGTTGGCAAACTGTTGCAAACTCACCTCTGAAATGTTTTTCCATGGAAACAGATGGGTTTTTATCATCGGAAACAGAATTAGCCCTCGACGTCTGAACAACTTTTTTTTGAAAAAATCTCTAAGCCGCGCGGTCACAATTTCAGCAAAAATATGACGTTCTGCAATTCACTCAAAAATGTTGGCAAACTGTTGCAAACTCTCTCCTGAAATGTTTTTCGGTGGAAACAGATGGGTTTTTATCATCGGAAACTGAATTAGCCCTCGATGTCTGAAAAACTTTTTTTTGAAAAAATCCCTAAGCCGCGCGGTCACATTTCAGCAAAAATATGACGTTCTGCAATTCACTCAAAAATGTTGGCAAACTGTTGCAATCTCTCCCCTGAAATGTTTTTCGGTGGAAACAGATGGGTTTTTATCATCGGAAACAGAATTAGCCCTCGACGTCTGAACAACTTTTTTTTGAAAAAATCCCTAAGCCGCGCGGTCACAATTTCAGCAAAAAATCTTACGTTCTGTAATTCACTCCAAAATGTAGACAAACTGTTGCAAGTGATCCCCTGAAATGTTTTTCGGTGGAAACAGATGGGTTTTTATCATCGGAAACAGAACTCGCCCTCGACGTCTGAACAACTTTTTTTGAAAAAATCCCTAAACCGCGAAGTAACAATTTCAGCAAAAATATGACGTTCTGCAATTCACTCAAAAATGTTGGCAAACTGTTGCAAACTCTCCCCTGAACTGTTTTTCGGTGGAAACAGATGGGTTTTTATCATCGGAAGCTGAATTAGCCCTCGACGTCTGAACAACTTTTTTTGAAAAAATCCCTAAGCCGCGCGGTCACAATATCAGCAAAAAATCTGACGTTCTGTAATTCACTCAAAAATGTTGGCAAACTGTTGCAAGTGATCCCCTGAAATGTTTTTCAGTGGAAACAGATGGGTTTTTATCATCGGAAACAGAATTAGCCCTCGACGTCTGAACAACTTTTTTTGAAAAAATCCCTAAGCCGCGCGGTCACAATTTCAGCAAAAAATATGACGTTCTGCAATTCACTCAAAAATGTTGGCAAACTGTTGCAAACTCTCCCCTGAAATGTTTTTCGGTGGAAACAGATGGGTTTTTATCATCGGAAACAGAATTAGCCCTCGACGTCTGAACAACTTTTTTTAAAAAAAATCCCTAAGCCGCGCGGTCACAATTTCAGCAAAAATATGACGTTCTGCAATTCACTCAAAAATGTTGGCAAACTGTTGCAAGTGATCCCCTGAAAGGTTTTTCGGTGGAAACAGATGGGTTTCTATCATCGGAAACAGAATTAGCCGTCGACGTCTGAACAACTTTTTTTGAAAAAATCCCTAAGCCGCGCGGTCACAATTTCAGCAAAAATATGACGTTCTGCAATTCACTCAAAAATGTTGGCAAACTGTTGCAAACTCTCCCCTGAAATGTTGTTCGGTGGAAACAGATGGGTTTTTATCATCGGAAACTGAATTAGCCCTCGACGTCTGAACAACTTTTTTTTGAAAAAATCCCTAAGCCGCGCGGTCACATTTCAGCAAAAATATGACGTTCTGCAATTCAATCAAAAATGTTGGCAAACTGTTGCAAACTCTCCCCTGAAATGTTTTTCAGTGGAAACAGATGGGTTTTTATCATCGGAAACAGAATTAGCCCTCGACGTCTGAACAACTTTTTTTTGAAAAAATCCCTAAGCCGCGCGGTCACAATTTCAGCAAAAAATCTTACGTTCTGTAATTCACTCCAAAATGTAGACAAACTGTTGCAAGTGATCCCCTGAAATGTTTTTCGTTGGAAACAGATGGGTTTTTATCATCGGAAACAGAACTCGCCCTCGACGTCTGAACAACTTTTTTTGAAAAAATCCCTAAACCGCGAAGTAACAATTTCAGCAAAAATATGACGTTCTGCAATTCACTCAAAAATGTTGGCAGACTGTTGCAAACTCTCCCCTGAACTGTTTTTCGGTGGAAACAGATGGGTTTTTATCATCGGAAGCTGAATTAACCCTCGACGTCTGAACAACTTTTTTTGAAAAAATCCCTAAGCCGCGCGGTCACAATTTCAGCAAAAAATCTGACGTTCTGTAATTCACTCAAAAATGTTGGCAAACTGTTGCAAGTGATCCCCTGAAATGTTTTTCAGTGGAAACAGATGGGTTTTTATCATCGGAAACAGAATTAGCCCTCGACGTCTGAACAACTTTTTTTGAAAAAATCCCTAAGCCGCGCGGTCACAATTTCAGCAAAAAATATGACGTTCTGCAATTCACTCAAAAATGTTGGCAAACTGTTGCAAACTCTCCCCTGAACTGTTTTTCGGTGGAAACAGATGGGTTTTTATCATCGTAAGCTGAATTAGCCCTCGACGTCTGAACAACTTTTTTTGAAAAAATCCCTAAGCCGCGCGGTCACAATTTCAGCAAAAAATCTGACGTTCTGTAATTCACTCAAAAATGTTGGCAAACTGTTGCAAGTGATCCTCTGAAATGTTTTTCAGTGGAAACAGATGCGTTTTATCATCGGAAACAGAATTAGCCCTCGACGTCTGAACAACTTTTTTTGAAAAAATCCCTAAGCCGCGCGGTCACAATTTCAGCAAAAATATGACGTTCTGCAATTCACTCAAAAATGTTGGCAAACTGTTGCAAACTCTCCCCTGAAATGTTTTTCGGTGGAAACAGATGGGTTTTTATCATCGGAAACAGAATTAGCCCTCGACGTCTGAACAACTTTTTTTTAAAAAAATCCCTAAGCCGCGCGGTCACAATTTCAGCAAAAATATGATGTTCTGCAATGCACTCAAAAATGTTGGCAAACTGTTGCAAGTAATCCCCTGAAAGGTTTTTCGGTGGAAACAGATGGGTTTTTATCATCGGAAACAGAATTAGCCGTCGACGTCTGAACAACTTTTTTTTGAAAAAATCCCTAAGCTGCGCGGTCACAATTTCAGCAAAAATATGACGTTCTGCAATTCACTCAAAAATATTGGCAAACTGTTGCAAGTGATCCCCTGAAAGGTTTTTCGGTGGAAACAGATGGGTTTCTATCATCGGAAACAGAATTAGCCCTCGACGTCTGAACAACTTTTTTTGAAAAAATCCCTAAACCGCGAAGTAACAATTTCAGCAAAAATATGACGTTCTGCAATTCACTCAAAAATGTTGGCAGACTGTTGCAAACTCTCCCCTGAACTGTTTTTCGGTGGAAACAGATGGGTTTTTATCATCGGAAGCTGAATTAACCCTCGACGTCTGAACAACTTTTTTTGAAAAAATCCCTAAGCCGCGCGGTCACAATTTCAGCAAAAAATCTGACGTTCTGTAATTCACTCAAAAATGTTGGCAAACTGTTGCAAGTGATCCCCTGAAATGTTTTTCAGTGGAAACAGATGGGTTTTTATCATCGGAAACAGAATTAGCCCTCGACGTCTGAACAACTTTTTTTGAAAAAATCCCTAAGCCGCGCGGTCACAATTTCAGCAAAAAATATGACGTTCTGCAATTCACTCAAAAATGTTGGCAAACTGTTGCAAACTCTCCCCTGAACTGTTTTTCGGTGGAAACAGATGGGTTTTTATCATCGTAAGCTGAATTAGCCCTCGACGTCTGAACAACTTTTTTTGAAAAAATCCCTAAGCCGCGCGGTCACAATTTCAGCAAAAAATCTGACGTTCTGTAATTCACTCAAAAATGTTGGCAAACTGTTGCAAGTGATCCTCTGAAATGTTTTTCAGTGGAAACAGATGCGTTTTATCATCGGAAACAGAATTAGCCCTCGACGTCTGAACAACTTTTTTTGAAAAAATCCCTAAGCCGCGCGGTCACAATTTCAGCAAAAATATGACGTTCTGCAATTCACTCAAAAATGTTGGCAAACTGTTGCAAACTCTCCCCTGAAATGTTTTTCGGTGGAAACAGATGGGTTTTTATCATCGGAAACAGAATTAGCCCTCGACGTCTGAACAACTTTTTTTTAAAAAAATCCCTAAGCCGCGCGGTCACAATTTCAGCAAAAATATGATGTTCTGCAATGCACTCAAAAATGTTGGCAAACTGTTGCAAGTAATCCCCTGAAAGGTTTTTCGGTGGAAACAGATGGGTTTTTATCATCGGAAACAGAATTAGCCGTCGACGTCTGAACAACTTTTTTTTGAAAAAATCCCTAAGCTGCGCGGTCACAATTTCAGCAAAAATATGACGTTCTGCAATTCACTCAAAAATATTGGCAAACTGTTGCAAGTGATCCCCTGAAAGGTTTTTCGGTGGAAACAGATGGGTTTCTATCATCGGAAACAGAATTAGCCGTCGACGTCTGAACAACTTTTTTTGAAAAAATCCCTAAACCGCGAAGTAACAATTTCAGCAAAAATCTGACGTTCTGTAATTCACTCAAAAATGTTGGCAAACTGTTGCAAGTGATCCGCTGAAATGTTTTTCGGTGGAAACAGATGGGTTTTTATCATCGGAAGCTGAATTAACCCTCGACGTCTGAACAACTTTTTTTGAAAAAATCCCTAAGCCGCGCGGTCACAATTTCAGCAAAAAATCTGACGTTCTGTAATTCACTCAAAAATGTTGGCAAACTGTTGCAAGTGATCCCCTGAAATGTTTTTCAGTGGAAACAGATGGGTTTTTATCATCGGAAACAGAATTAGCCCTCGACGTCTGAACAACTTTTTTTGAAAAAATCCCTAAGCCGCGCGGTCACAATTTCAGCAAAAAATATGACGTTCTGCAATTCACTCAAAAATGTTGGCAAACTGTTGCAAACTCTCCCCTGAACTGTTTTTCGGTGGAAACAGATGGGTTTTTATCATCGTAAGCTGAATTAGCCCTCGACGTCTGAACAACTTTTTTTGAAAAAATCCCTAAGCCGCGCGGTCACAATTTCAGCAAAAAATCTGACGTTCTGTAATTCACTCAAAAATGTTGGCAAACTGTTGCAAGTGATCCTCTGAAATGTTTTTCAGTGGAAACAGATGCGTTTTATCATCGGAAACAGAATTAGCCCTCGACGTCTGAACAACTTTTTTTGAAAAAATCCCTAAGCCGCGCGGTCACAATTTCAGCAAAAATATGATGTTCTGCAATGCACTCAAAAATGTTGGCAAACTGTTGCAAGTAATCCCCTGAAAGGTTTTTCGGTGGAAACAGATGGGTTTTTATCATCGGAAACAGAATTAGCCGTCGACGTCTGAACAACTTTTTTTTGAAAAAATCCCTAAGCTGCGCGGTCACAATTTCAGCAAAAAATCTGACGTTCTGCAATTCACTCAAAAATGTTGGCAAACTGTTGCAAGTGATCCCCTGAAAGGTTTTTCGGTGGAAACAGATGGGTTTTTATCATCGGAAACAGAACTCGCCCTCGACGTCTGAACAACTTTTTTTGAAAAAATCCCTAAACCGCAAAGTCACAATTTCAGCAAAAATATGACGTTCGGCAATTCACTCAAAAATGTTGGCAAACTGTTGCAAACTCTCCCCTGAAATGTTTTTCGGTGGAAACAGATGGGTTTTTATGATCGGAAGCTGAATTAGCCCTCGACGTCTGAACAACTTTTTTTTGAAAAAATCCCTAAGCCGCGCGGTCACAATTTCAGCAAAAATATGACGTTCTGCAATTCACTCAAAAATGTTGGCAAACTGTTGCAAGTGATCCTCTGAAAGGTTTTTCAGTGGAAACAGATGGGTTTTTATCATCGGAAACAGAATTAGCCCTCGACGTCTGAACAACTTTTTTTGAAAAAATCCCTAAGCCGCGCGGTCACAATTTCAGCAAAAAATCTGACATTCTGTAATTCACTCCAAAATGTTGGCAAACTGTTGCAAGTGATCTCCTGAAATGTTTTTCGGTGGAAACAGATGGGTTTTTATCATCGGAAACAGAATTAGCCCTCGACGTCTGAACAACTTTTTTTGAAAAAATCCCTAAGCCGCGCGGTCACAATTTCAGCAAAAAATCTGACATTCTGTAATTCACTCCAAAATGTTGGCAAACTGTTGCAAGTGATCTCCTGAAATGTTTTTCAGTGGAAACAGATGGGTTTTTATCATCGGAAACAGAATTAGCCCTCGACGTCTGAACAACTTTTTTTGAAAAAAACCCTAAGCCGCGCGGTCACAATTTCAGCAAAAAATCTGACGTTCTGCAATTCACTCCAAAATGTTGGCAAATTGTTGCAAGTGATCCCCTGAAATGTTTATCGGTGGAAAAAGATGGGTTTTTATCATCGGAAACAGAACTCGCCCACGACGTCTGAACAACTTTTTTTGAAAAAATCCCTAAGCCGCGCGGTCACAATTTCAGCAAAAATATGACGTTCTGCAATTCACTCAAAAATGTTGGCAAACTGTTGCAAGTGATCCCCTGAAATGTTTTTCGGTGGAAACAGATGGGTTTTTATCATCGGAAACAGAATTAGCCCTCGACGTCTGAACAACTATTTTTTGAAAAAATCCCTAAGCCGCGCGGTCACAATTTCAGCAAAAATATGACGTTCTGCAATGCACTCAAAAATGTTGGCAAACTGTTGCAAACTCTCCCCTGAAATGTTTTTCGGTGGAAACAGATGGGTTTTTATCATCGGAAACAGAATTAGCCCTCGACGTCTGAACAACTTTTTTTTGAAAAAATCCCTAAGCCGCGCGGTCACAATTTCAGCAAAAATATGACGTTCTGCGATTCACTCAAAAATGTTGGCAAATTGTTGCAAACTCTCCCCTGAAATGTTTTTCGTGGAAACAGATGGGTTTTTATCATCGGAAACTGAATTAGCCCTCGACGTCTGAACAACTTTTTTTTGAAAAAATCCCTAAGCCGCGCGGTCAAAATTTCAGCAAAAATATGACGTTCTGCAATTCACTCAAAAATGTTGGCAAACTGTTGCAAGTGATCCCCTGAAAGGTTTTTCGGTGGAAACAGATGGGTTTTTATCATCGGAAACAGAATTAGCCGTCGACGTCTGAACAACTTTTTTTGAAAAAATCCCTAAACCGCGAAGTCACAATTTCAGCAAAAATATGACGTTCTGCAATTCACTCAAAAATGTTGGCAAACTGTTGCAAACTCTCCCCTGAAATGTTTTTTGGTGGAAACAGATGGGTTTTTATCATCGGAAGCTGAATTAGCCCTCGACGTCTGAACAACTTTTTTTGAAAAAATCCCTAAGCCGCGCGGTCACACTTTCAGCAAAAAATCTGACGTTCTGTAATTCACTCAAAAATGTTGGCAAACTGTTGCAAGTGATCCCCTGAAAGGTTTTTCGGTGGAAACAGATGGGTTTTTATCATCGGAAACAGAATTAGCCGTCGACGTCTGAACAACTTTTTTTGAAAAAATCCCTGCGCCGCGCGGTCACAATTTCAGCAAAAATATGACGTTCTGCAATTCACTCAAAAATGTTGGCAAACTGTTGCAAACTCTCCCCTGAAATGTTTTTCGGTGGAAACAGATGGGTTTTTATCATTGGAAACAGAATTAGCCCTCGACGTCTGAACAACTTTTTTTGAAAAAATCCCTAAGCCGCGCGGTCACAATTTCAGCAAAAATATGACGTTCTGCAATTCACTCAAAAATGTTGGCAAACTGTTGCAAACTCTCCCCTGAAATGTTTTTCGGTGGAAACAGATGGGTTTTTATCATCGGAAACTGAATTAGCCCTCGACGTCTGAACAACTTTTTTTTGAAAAAATCCCTAAGCCGCGCGGTCACAATTTCAGCAAACATATGACGTTCTGCAATGCACTCCAAAATGTTGGCAAACTGTTGCAAGTGATCCGCTGAAATGTTTTTCGGTGGAAACAGATGGGTTTTTATCATCGGAAACAGAACTCGCCCTCGACGTCTGAACAACTTTTTTTGAAAAAATCCCTAAACCGCGAAGTCACAATTTCAGCAATAATATGACGTTCTGCAATTCACTCCAAAATGTTGGCAAACTGTTGCAAGTGATCCCCTGAAAGGTTTTTCGGTGGAAACAGATGGGTTTTTATCATCGGAAACAGAATTAGCCCTCGACGTCTGAACAACTTTTTTTGAAAAAATCCCTAAGCCGCGCGGTCACAATTTCAGCAAAAATATGACGTTCTGCAATTCACTCAAAAATGTTGGCAAACTGTTGCAAGTGATCTCCTGAAATCTTTTTCGGTGGAAACAGATGGGTTTTTATCATCGGAAACAGAATTAGCCGTCGACGTCTGAACAACTTTTTTTGAAAAAATCCCTAAGCCGCGAGGTCACAATTTCAGCAAAAAATCTGACGTTCTGCAATTCACTCCAAAATGTTGGCAAACTGTTGCAAGTGATCCCCTGAAATGTTTATCGGTGGAAACAGATGGGTTTTTATCATCGGAAACAGAACTCGCCCTCGACGTCTGAACAACTTTTTTTGAAAAAATCCCTAAACCGCGCGGTCACAATTTCAGCAAAAATATGACGTTCTGCAATTCACTCAAAAATGTTGGCAAACTGTTGCAAACTATCCCCTGATATGTTTTTCGGTGGAAACAGAGGGGTTTTTATCATCGGAAACAGATATAGCCCTCGACGTCTGAACAACTTTTTTTGAAAAAATCCCTAAACCGCGCGGTCACAATTTCAGCAAAAATATGACGTTCTGCAATGCACTCAAAAATGTTGGCAAACTGTTGCAAGTGATCCCCTGAAAGGTTTTTCGGTGTAAACAGATGGGTTTTTATCATCGGAAACAGAATTAGCCCTCGACGTAGGAAAAACTTTTTTTGAAAGAATACCTAAGCCGCGCGGTCACAATTTCAGCAGAAATATGACGTTCTGCAATTCACTCAAAAATGTTGGCAAACTGTTGCAAACTCTCCCCTGAAATGTTTTTCGGTGGAAACAGATGGGTTTTTATCATCGGAAACAGAATTAGCCCTCGACGTCTGAACAACTTTTTTTTGAAAAAATCCCTAAGCCGCGCGGTCACAATTTCAGCAAAAATATGACGTTCTGCAATTCACTCAAAAATGTTGGCAAACTGTTGCAAACTCTCCCCTGAAATGTTTTTCAGTGGAAACAGATGGGTTTTTATCATCGGAAACTGAATTAGCCCTCGACGTCTGAACAACTTTTTTTTGAAAAAATCCCTAAGCCGCGCGGTCAAAATTTCAGCAAAAATATGATGTTCTGCAATTCACTCAAAAATGTTGGCAAACTGTTGCAAGTGATCCCCTGAAAGGTTTTTCGGTGGAAACAGATGGGTTTTGATCATCGGAAACAGAATTAGCCGTCGACGTCTGAACAACTTTTTTTGAAAAAATCCCTAAGCCGCGCGGTCACAATTTCAGCAAAAAATCTGACGTTCTGTAATTCACTCCAAAAGGTTGGCAAACTGTTGCAAGTGATCCGCTGAAATGTTTATCGGTGGAAACAGATGGGTTTTTATCATCGAAAACAGAATTAGCCCTCGACGTCTGAACAACTTTTTTTGAAAAAATCCCTAAACCGTGAAGTCACAATTTCAGCAAAAATATGATGTTCTGCAATTCACTCAAACTCTCCCCTGAAATGTTTTTCGGTGGAAACAGATGGGTTTTTATCATCGGAAGCTGAATTAGCCCTCGACGTCTGAACAACTTTTTTTGAAAAAATCCCTAAGCCGCGCGGTCACAATTTCAGCAAAAAATTTGACATTATGTAATTCACTCCAAAATGTTGGCAAACTGTTGCAAGTGATCTCTTGAAATGTTTTTCGGTGGTAACAGATGGGTTTTTATCATCGGAAACTGAATTAGCCCTCGACGTCTGAACAACTTTTTTTTGAAAAAATCCCTAAGCCGCGCGGTCACAATTTCAGCAAAAATATGACGTTCTGCAATTCACTCAAAAATGTTGGCAAACTGTTGCAAGTGATCCCCTGAAATGTTTTTCGGTGGAAACAGATGTGTTTTTATCATCGGAAACAGAACTCGCCCTCGACGTCTGAACAACTTTTTTTGAAAAAAATCCCTAAACCGCGAAGTCACAATTTCAGCAAAAATATGACGTTCTGCAATTCACTCAAAAATGTTGGCAGACTGTTGCAAACTCTCCCCTGAAATGTTTTTCGGTGGAAACAGATGGGTTTTTATCATCGGAAGCTGAATTAGCCCTCGACGTCTGAACAACTTTTTTTTGAAAAAATCCCTAAGCCGCGCCGTCACTATTTCAGCAAAAATATGACGTTCTGCAATTCACTCAAAAATGTTGGCAGACTGTTGCAAACTCTCCCCTGAAATGTTTTTCGGTGGAAACAGATGGGCTTTTATCATCAGAAACAGAATTAGCCCTCGACGTCTGAACAACTTTTTTTGAAAAAATCCCTAAGCCGCGCGGTCACAATTTCAGCAAAAAATCTGACGTTCTGTAATTCACTTCAAAATGTTGGCAAACTGTTGCAAGTGATCCGCTGAAATGTTTTTCGGTGGAAACAGATGGGTTTTTATCATCGGAAACAGAATTAGCCCTCGACGTCTGAACAACTTTTTTTGAAAAAATCCCTAAGCCGCGTGGTCACAATTTCAGCAAAAATATGACGTTCTGCAATTCACTCAAAAATGTTGGCAAACTGTTGCAAACTCTCCCCTGAAATGTTTTTCGGTGGAAACAGATGGGTTTTTACCATCGGAAACTGAATTAGCCCTCGACGTCTGAATAACTTTTTTTTGAAAAAAAACCCTAAGCCGCGCGGTCACAATTTCAGCAAAAATATGACGTTCTGCAATGCACTCAAAAATGTTGGCAAACTGTTGCAAGTGATCCCCTGAAAGGTTTTTCGGTGGAAAAAGATGGGTTTTTATCATCGGAAACAAAATTAGCCGTCGACGTCTGAACAACTTTTTTTGAAAAAATCCCTAAGCAGCGCGGTCACAATTTCAGCAAAAAATCTGACGTTCTGTAATTCACTCCAAAATGTTGGCAAACTGTTGCAAGTGATCCGCTGAAATGTTTTTCGGTGGAAACAGATGGGTTTTTATCATCGGAAACAGAACTCGCCCTCGACGTCTGAACAACTTTTTTTGAAAAAATCCCTAAACCGCGAAGTCACAATTTCAGCAAAAATATGACGTTCTGCAATTCACTCAAAAATGTTGGCAAACTGTTGCAAGTGATCTCCTGAAATGTTTTTCGGTGGAAACAGATGGGTTTTTATCATCGGAAACAGAATTAGCCGTCGACGTCTGAACAACTTTTTTTGAAAAAATCCCTAAGCCGCGCGGTCACAATTTCAGCAAAAATATGACGTTCTGCAATGCACTCAAAAATGTTGGCAAACTGTTGCAAGTGATCCCCTGAAAGGTTTTTCAGTGTAAACAGATGGGTTTTTATCATCGGAAACAGAATTAGCCCTCGACGTAGGAAAAACTTTTTTTGAAAGAATCCCTAAGCCGCGCGGTCACAATTTCAGCAGAAATATGACGTACTGCAATTCACTCAAAAATGTTGGCAAACTGTTGCAAACTCTCCCCTGAAATGTTTTTCGGTGGAAACAGATGGGTTTTTATCATCGGAAACAGAATTAGCCCTCGACGTCTGAACAACTTTTTTTTGAAAAAATCCCTAAGCCGCGCGGTCACAATTTCAGCAAAAATATGACGTTCTGCAATTCACTCAAAAATGTTGGCAAACTATTGCAAACTCTCCCCTGAAATCTTTTTCGGTGGAAACAGATGGGTTTTTATCATCGGAAACTGAATTAGCCCTCGACGTCTGAACAACTTTTTTTTGAAAAAATCCCTAAGCCGCGCGGTCAAAATTTCAGCAAAAATATGATGTTCTGCAATTCACTCAAAAATGTTGGCAAACTGTTGCAAGTGATCCCCTGAAAGGTTTTTCGGTGGAAACAGATGGGTTTTTATCATCGGAAACAGAATTAGCCGTCGACGTCTGAACAACTTTTTTTGAAAAAATCCCTAAGCCGCGCGGTCACAATTTCAGCAAAAAATCTGACGTTCTGTAATTCACTCCAAAATGTTGGCAAACTGTTGCAAGTGATCCGCTGAAATGTTTATCGGTGGAAACAGATGGGTTTTTATCATCGAAAACAGAATTAGCCCTCGACGTCTGAACAACTTTTTTTGAAAAAATCCCTAAACCGTGAAGTCACAATTTCAGCAAAAATATGACGTTCTGCAATTCACTCAAACTCTCCCCTGAAATGTTTTTCAGTGGAAACAGATGGGTTTTTATCATCGGAAGCTGAATTAGCCCTCGACGTCTGAACAACTTTTTTTTGAAAAAATCCCTAAGCCGCGCGGTCACAATTTCAGCAAAAAATCTTACGTTCTGTAATTCACTCCAAAATGTTGGCAAACTGTTGCAAGTGATCCCCTGAAATGTTTTTCGGTGGAAACAGATGGGTTTTTATCATCGGAAATAGAATTAGCACACGACGTCTGAACAACTTTTTTTGAAAAAATCCCTAAGCCGCGCGGTCACAATTTCAGCAAAAAATCTGACGTTCTGTAATTCACTTCAAAATGTTGGCAAACTGTTGCAAGTGATCCCCTGAAATGTTTTTCGGTGGAAACAGATGGGTTTTTATCATCGGAAACAGAATTAGCCCTCGACGTCTGAACAACTTTTTTTGAAAAAATCCCTAAACCGCGCGGTCACAATTTCAGCAAAAATATGACGTTCTGCAATTCACTCAAAAATGTTGGCAAACTGTTGCAAACTATCCCCTGATATGTTTTTCGGTGGAAACAGAGGGGTTTTTATCATCGGAAACAGATATAGCCCTCGACTTCTGAACAACTTTTTTTGAAAAAATCCCTAAACCGCGCGGTCACAATTTCAGCAAAAATATGACGTTCTGCAATGCACTCAAAAATGTTGGCAAACTGTTGCAAGTGATCCCCTGAAAGGTTTTTCGGTGTAAACAGATGGGTTTTTATCATCGGAAACAGAATTAGCCCTCGACGTAGGAAAAACTTTTTTTGAAAGAATCCCTAAGCCGCGCGGTCACAATTTCAGCAGAAATATGACGTTCTGCAATTCACTCAAAAATGTTGGCAAACTGTTGCAAACTCTCCCCTGAAATGTTTTTCGGTGGAAACAGATGGGTTTTTATCATCGGAAACAGAATTAGCCCTCGACGTCTGAACAACTTTTTTTTGAAAAAATCCCTAAGCCGCGCGGTCACAATTTCAGCAAAAATATGACGTTCTGCAATTCACTCAAAAATGTTGGCAAACTATTGCAAACTCTCCCCTGAAATGTTTTTCGGTGGAAACAGATGGGTTTTTATCATCGGAAACTGAATTAGCCCTCGACGTCTGAACAACTTTTTTTTTAAAAAATCCCTAAGCCGTGCGGTCAAAATTTCAGCAAAAATATGATGCTCTGCAATTCACTCAAAAATGTTGGCAAACTGTTGCAAGTGATCCCCTGAAAGGTTTTTCGGTGGAAACAGATGGGTTTTTATCATCGGAAACTGAATTAGCCGTCGACGTCTGAACAACTTTTTTTGAAAAAATCCCTAAGCCGCGCGGTCACAATTTCAGCAAAAAATCTGACGTTCTGTAATTCACTCCAAAATGTTGGCAAACTGTTGCAAGTGATCCGCTGAAATGTTTATCGGTGGAAACAGATGGGTTTTTATCATCGAAAACAGAATTAGCCCTCGACGTCTGAACAACTTTTTTTGAAAAAATCCCTAAACCGTGAAGTCACAATTTCAGCAAAAATATGACGTTCTGCAATTCACTCAAACTCTCCCCTGAAATGTTTTTCGGTGGAAACAGATGGGTTTTTATCATCGGAAGCTGAATTAGCCCTCGACGTCTGAACAACTTTTTTTTAAAAAAATCCCTAAGCCGCGCGGTCACAATTTCAGCAAAAAATCTTACGTTCTGTAATTCACTCCAAAATGTTGGCAAACTGTTGCAAGTGATCCCCTGAAATGTTTTTCGGTGGAAACAGATGGGTTTTTATCATCGGAAACAGAACTCGCCCTCGACGTCTGAACAACTTTTTTTGAAAAAAATCCCTAAACCGCGAAGTCACAATTTCAGCAAAAATATGACGTTCTGCAATTCACTCAAAAATGTTGGCAGACTGTTGCAAACTCTCCCCTGAAATGTTTTTCGGTGGAAACAGATGGGTTTTTATCATTGGAAGCTGAATTAGCCCTCGACGTCTGAACAACTTTTTTTTGAAAAAATCCCTAAGCCGCGCCGTCACTATTTCAGCAAAAATATGACGTTCTGCAATTCACTCAAAAATGTTGGCAGACTGTTGCAAACTCTCCCCTGAAATGTTTTTCGGTGGAAACAGATGGGCTTTTATCATCAGAAACAGAATTAGCCCTCGACGTCTCAACAACTTTTTTTGAAAAAATCCCTAAGCCGCGCGGTCACAATTTCAGCAAAAAATCTGACGTTCTGTAATTCACTTCAAAATGTTGGCAAACTGTTGCAAGTGATCCCCTGAAATGTTTTTCGGTGGAAACAGATGGGTTTTTATCATCGGAAACAGAATTAGCCCTCGACGTCTGAACAACTTTTTTTGAAAAAATCCCTAAGCCGCGCGGTCACAATTTCAGCAAAAATATGACGTTCTGCAATTCACTCAAAAATGTTGGCAAACTGTTGCAAGTGATCCCCTGAAATGTTTTTCAGTGGAAACAGATGGGTTTTTATCATCGGAAACAGAATTAGCCCTTGACGTCTGAACAACTTTTTTTGAAAAAATCCCTAAGCCGCGCGGTCACAATTTCAGCAAAAAATCTGACTTTCTGTAATTCACTCAAAAATGTTGGCAAACCGTGGCAAGTGATCCCCTGAAATGTTTTTCGGTGGAAACAGATGGGTTTTTATCATCGGAAACAGAATTAGCCCTCGACGTCTGAACAACTTTTTTTGAAAAAATCCCTAAGCCGCGCGGTCACTATTTCAGCAAAAATATGACGTTCTGCAATTCACTCAAAAATGTTGGCAAACTGTTGCAACCTCTCCCCTGAAATGTTTTTCGGTGGAAACAGATGGGTTTTTATCATCGGAAACAGAATTAGCCCTCGACGTCTGAACAACTTTTTTTTGAAAAAATCCCTAAGCCGCGCGGTCACAATTTCAGCAAAAAATCTTACGTTCTGTAATTCACTCCAAAATTTTGGCAAACTGTTGCAAGTGATCCCCTGAAATGTTTTTCGGTGGAAACAGATGGGTTTTTATCATCGGAAACAGAACTCGCCCTCGACGTCTGAACAACTTTTTTTGAAAAAAATCCCTAAACCGCGAAGTCACAATTTCAGCAAAAATATGACGTTCTGCAATTCACTCAAAAATGTTGGCAGACTGTTGCAAACTCTCCCCTGAAATGTTTTTCGGTGGAAACAGATGGGTTTTTATCATCGGAAGCTGAATTAGCCCTCGACGTCTGAACAACTTTTTTTTGAAAAAATCCCTAAGCCGCGCGGTCACAATTTCAGCAAAAAAATGACGTTCTGCAATTCACTCAAAAATGTTGGGAAACTGTTGCAAGTTATCCCCTGAAAGGTTTTTCGGTGGAAACAGATGGGTTTTTATCATCGGAAACAGAATTAGCCCTCGACGTCTGAACAACTTTTTTTGAAAAAATCCCTAAGCCGCGCGGTCACAATTTCAGCAAAAAATCTGACGTTCTGTAATTCACTCCAAAATGTTGGCAAACTGTTGCAAGTGATCCCCTGAAATGTTTTTCAGTGGAAAAAGATGGGTTTTTATCATCGGAAACAGAATTAGCCCGCGACGTCTGAACAACTTTTTTTGAAAAAATCCCTAAGACGCGCGGTCACAATTTCAGCAAAAATATGACGTTCTGCAATTCACTCAAAAATGTTGGCAAACTGTTGCAAACTCTCCCCTGAAATGTTTTTCGGTGGAAACAGATGGGTTTTTATCATCGGAAGCTGAATTAGCCCTCGACGTCTGAACAACTTTTTTTTGAAAAAATCCCTAAGCCGCGCGGTCACTATTTCAGCAAAAATATGACGTTCTGCAATTCACTCAAAAATGTTGGCAAACTATTGCAAACTCTCCCCTGAAATGTTTTTCGGTGGAAACAGATGGGTTTTTATCATCGGAAACTGAATTAGCCCTCGACGTCTGAACAACTTTTTTTTGAAAAAATCCCTAAGCCGCGCGGTCAAAATTTCAGCAAAAATATGATGTTCTGCAATTCACTCCAAAATGTTGGCAAACTGTTGCAAGTGATCCCCTGAAAGGTTTTTCGGTGGAAACAGATGGGTTTTTATCATCGGAAACAGAATTAGCCGTCGAGGTCTGAACAACTTTTTTTGAAAAAATCCCTAAGCCGCGCGGTCACAATTTCAGCAAAAAATCTGACGTTCTGCAATTCACTCAAAAATGTTGGCAAACTGTTGCAAGTGATCCGCTGAAATGTTTATCGGTGGAAACAGATGGGTTTTTATCATCGAAAACAGAATTAGCCCTCGACGTCTGAACAACTTTTTTTGAAAAAATCCCTAAACCGTGAAGTCACAATTTCAGCAAAAATATGACGTTCTGCAATTCACTCAAACTCTCCCCTGAAATGTTTTTCGGTGGAAACAGATGTGTTTTTATCATCGGAAGCTGAATTAGCCCTCGACGTCTGAACAACTTTTTTTTGAAAAAATCCCTAAGCCGCGCGGTCACAATTTCAGCAAAAAATCTTACGTTCTGTAATTCACTCCAAAATGTTGGCAAACTGTTGCAAGTGATCCCCTGAAATGTTTTTCGGTGGAAACAGATGGGTTTTTATCATCGGAAACAGAACTCGCCCTCGACGTCTGAACAACTTTTTTTGAAAAAAATCCCTAAACCGCGAAGTCACAATTTCAGCAAAAATATGACGTTCTGCTATTCACTCAAAAATGTTGGCAGACTGTTGCAAACTCTCCCCTGAAATGTTTTTCGGTGGAAACAGATGGGTTTTTATCATTGGAAGCTGAATTAGCCCTCGACGTCTGAACAACTTTTTTTTGAAAAAAACCCTAAGCCGCGCCGTCACTATTTCAGCAAAAATATGACGTTCTGCAATTCACTCAAAAATGTTGGCAGACTGTTGCAAACTCTCCCCTGAAATGTTTTTCGGTGGAAACAGATGGGCTTTTATCATCAGAAACAGAATTAGCCCTCGACGTCTGAACAACTTTTTTTGAAAAAATCCCTAAGCCGCGCGGTCACAATTTCAGCAAAAAATCTGACGTTCTGTAATTCACTTCAAAATGTTGGCAAACTGTTGCAAGTGATCCCCTGAAATGTTTTTCGGTGGAAACAGATGGGTTTTTATCATCGGAAACAGAATTAGCCCTCGACGTCTGAACAACTTTTTTTGAAAAAATCCCTAAGCCGCGCGGTCACAATTTCAGCAAAAATATGACGTTCTGCAATTCACTCAAAAATGTTGGCAAACTGTTGCAAGTGATCCCCTGAAATGTTTTTCAGTGGAAACAGATGGGTTTTTATCATCGGAAACAGAATTAGCCCGCGACGTCTGAACAACTTTTTTTGAAAAAATCCCTAAGCCGCGCGGTCACAATTTCAGCAAAAATATGACGTTCTGCAATTCACTCAAAAATGTTGGCAAACTGTTGCAAACTCTCCCCTGAAATGTTTTTCGGTGGAAACAGATGGGTTTTTATCATCGGAAGCTGAATTAGCCCTCGACGTCTGAACAACTTTTTTTTGAAAAAATCCCTAAGCCGCGCGGTCACAATTTCAGCAAAAAATCTGACGTTCTGTAATTCACTCCAAAATGTTGGCAAACTGTTGCAAGTGATCCCCTGAAATGTTTTTTGTTGGAAACAGATGGGTTTTTATCATCGGAAGCTGAATTAGCCCTCGACGTCTGAACAACTTTTTTTTTGAAAAAATCCCTAAGCCGCACGGTCACAATTTCAGCAAAAATATGACGTTCTGCAATTCACTCAAAAATGTTGGCAAACTGTTGCAAACTCTCCCCTGAAAGGTTTTTCGGTGGAAACAGATGGGTTTTTATCATCGGAAACAGAATTAGCCCGCGACGTCTGAACAACTTTTTTTGAAAAAATCCCTAAGCCGCGCGGTCACAATTTCAGCAAAAATATGACGTTCTGCAATTCACTCAAAAATGTTGGCAAACTGTTGCAAACTCTCCCCTGAAATGTTTTTCGGTGGAAACAGATGGGTTTTTATCATCGGAAGCTGAATTAGCCCTCGACGTCTGAACAACTTTTTTTTGAAAAAATCCCTAAGCCGCGCGGTCACAATTTCAGCAAAAAATCTGACGTTCTGTAATTCACTCCAAAATGTTGGCAAACTGTTGCAAGTGATCCCCTGAAATGTTTTTTGTTGGAAACAGATGGGTTTTTATCATCGGAAGCTGAATTAGCCCTCGACGTCTGAACAACTTTTTTTTGAAAAAATCCCTAAGCCGCGCGGTCACAATTTCAGCAAAAAATCTTACGTTCTGTAATTCACTCCAAAATGTTGGCAAACTGTTGCAAGTGATCCCCTGAAATGTTTTTCGGTGGAAACAGATGGGTTTTTATCATCGGAAACAGAACTCGCCCTCGACGTCTGAACAACTTTTTTTGAAAAAAATCCCTAAACCGCGAAGTCACAATTTCAGCAAAAATATGACGTTCTGCAATTCACTCAAAAATGTTGGCAGACTGTTGCAAACTCTCCCCTGAAATGTTTTTCGGTGGAAACAGATGGGTTTTTATCATTGGAAGCTGAATTAGCCCTCGACGTCTGAACAACTTTTTTTTGAAAAAAACCCTAAGACGCGCCGTCACTATTTCAGCAAAAATATGACGTTCTGCAATTCACTCAAAAATGTTGGCAGACTGTTGCAAACTCTCCCCTGAAATGTTTTTCGGTGGAAACAGATGGGCTTTTATCATCAGAAACAGAATTAGCCCTCGACGTCTGAACAACTTTTTTTGAAAAAATCCCTAAGCCGCGCGGTCACAATTTCAGCAAAAAATCTGACGTTCTGTAATTCACTTCAAAATGTTGGCAAACTGTTGCAAGTGATCCCCTGAAATGTTTTTCGGTGGAAACAGATGGGTTTTTATCATCGGAAACAGAATTAGCCCTCGACGTCTGAACAACTTTTTTTGAAAAAATCCCTACGCCGCGCGGTCACAATTTCAGCAAAAATATGACGTTCTGCAATTCACTCAAAATTGTTGGCAAACTGTTGCAAGTGATCCCCTGAAATGTTTTTCAGTGGAAACAGATGGGTTTTTATCATCGGAAACAGAATTAGCCCGCGACGTCTGAACAACTTTTTTTGAAAAAATCCCTAAGCCGCGCGGTCACAATTTCAGCAAAAATATGACGTTCTGCAATTCACTCAAAAATGTTGGCAAACTGTTGCAAACTCTCCCCTGAAATGTTTTTCGGTGGAAACAGATGGGTTTTTATCATCGGAAGCTGAATTAGCCCTCGACGTCTGAACAACTTTTTTTTGAAAAAATCCCTAAGCCGCGCGGTCACAATTTCAGCAAAAAATCTGACGTTCTGTAATTCACTCCAAAATGTTGGCAAACTGTTGCAAGTGATCCCCTGAAATGTTTTTTGTTGGAAACAGATGGGTTTTTATCATCGGAAGCTGAATTAGCCCTCGACGTCTGAACAACTTTTTTTTTGAAAAAATCCCTAAGCCGCACGGTCACAATTTCAGCAAAAATATGACGTTCTGCAATTCACTCAAAAATGTTGGCAAACTGTTGCAAACTCTCCCCTGAAAGGTTTTTCGGTGGAAACAGATGGGTTTTTATCATCGGAAACAGAATTAGCCCTCGACGTCTGAACAACTTTTTTTCGAAAAAATCCCTAAGCCGCGCGGTCACAATTTCAGCAAAAAATCTTACGTTCTGTAATTCACTCCAAAATGTTGGCAAACTGTTGCAAGTGATCCCCTGAAATGTTTTTCGGTGGAAACAGATGGTTTTTTATCATCGGAAACAGAACTCGCCCTCGACCTCTGAACAACTTTTTTTGAAAAAATCCCTAAGCCGCGCGGTCACTATTTCAGCAAAAATATGACATTCTGCAATTCACTCAAAAATGTTGGCAAACTGTTGCAAGTGATCCCCTGAAAGGTTTTTCGGTGGAAACAGATGGGTTTTTATCATCGGAAACAGAATTAGCCCGCGACGTCTGAACAACTTTTTTTGAAAAAATCCCTAAGCCGCGCGGTCACAATTTCAGCAAAAATATGACGTTCTGCAATTCACTCAAAAATGTTGGCAAACTGTTGCAAACTCTCCCCTGAAATGTTTTTCAGTGGAAACAGATGGGTTTTTATCATCGGAAACAGAATTAGCCTTCGACGTCTGAACAACTTTTTTTGAAAAAATCCCTAAGCCGCGCGGTCACAATTTCAGCAAAAAATCTGACGTTCTGTAATTCACTCCAAAATGTTGGCAAACTGTTGCAAGTGATCCCCTGAAATGTTTTTCGGTGGAAACAGATGGGTTTTTATCATCGGAAACAGAATTAGCCCTCGACGTCTGAACAACTTTTTTTGAAAAAATCCCTAAGCCGCGCGGTCACAATTTCAGCAAAAATATGACGTTCTGCAATTCACTCAAAAATGTTGGCAAACTGTTGCAAGTGATCCCCTGACATGTTTTTCGGTGGAAACAGATGGGTTTTTATCATCGGAAACAGAATTAGCACACGACGTCTGAACAACTTTTTTTGAAAAAATCCCTAAGCCGCGCGGTCACAATTTCAGCAAAAAATCTGACGTTCTGTAATTCACTTCAAAATGTTGGCAAACTGTTGCAAGTGATCCCCTGAAATGTTTTTCGGTGGAAACAGATGGGTTTTTATCATCGGAAACAGAATTAGCCCTCGACGTCTGAACAACTTTTTTTGAAAAAACCCCTAAGCCGCGCGGTCACAATTTCAGCAAAAATATGACGTTCTGCAATTCACTCAAAAATGTTGGCAAACTGTTGCAAGTGATCCCCTGAAATGTTTTTCAGTGGAAACAGATGGGTTTTTATCATCGGAAACAGAATTAGCCCTCGACGTCTGAACAACTTTTTTTGAAAAAATCCCTAAGCCGCGCGGTCACAATTTCAGCAAAAAATCTGACGTTCTGTAATTCACTCAAAAATGTTGGCAAACCGTGGCAAGTGATCCCCTGAAATGTTTTTCGGTGGAAACAGATGGGTTTTTATCATCGGAAACAGAATTAGCCCTCGACGTCTGAACAACTTTTTTTGAAAAAATCCCTAAGCCGCGCGGTCACTATTTCAGCAAAAATATGACGTTCTGCAATTCACTCAAAAATGTTGGCAAACTGTTGCAAACTCTCCCCTGAAATGTTTTTCGGTGGAAACAGATGGGTTTTTATCATCGGAAACAGAATTAGCCCTCGACGTCTGAACAACTTTTTTTTGAAAAAATCCCTAAGCCGCGCGGTCACAATTTCAGCAAAAAATCTTACGTTCTGTAATTCACTCCAAAATGTTGGCAAACTGTTGCAAGTGATCCCCTGAAATGTTTTTCGGTGGAAACAGATGGGTTTTTATCATCGGAAACAGAACTCGCCCTCGACGTCTGAACAACTTTTTTTTGAAAAAATCCATAAGCCGCGCGGTCACAATTTCAGCAAAAATATGACGTTCTGCAATTCACTCAAAAATGTTGGCAAACTGTTGCAAAATCTCCCCAGAAAAGTTTTTCGGTGGAAACAGATGGGTTTTTATCATCGGAAACAGAATTAGCCCTCGACGTCTGAACAACTTTTTTTTGAAAAAATCCCTAAGCCGCGCGGTCACAATTTCAGCAAAAAATCTTACGTTCTGTAATTCACTTCAAAATGTTGGCAAACTGTTGCAAGTGATCCCCTGAAATGTTTTTCGGTGGAAACAGATGGGTTTTTATCATCGGAAACAGAATTAGCCCTCGACGTCTGAACAACTTTTTTTGAAAAAATCCCTAAGCCGCGCGGTCACAATTTCAGCAAAAATATGACGTTCTGCAATTCACTCAAAAATGTTGGCAAACTGTTGCAAGTGATCCCCTGAAATGTTTTTCAGTGGAAACAGATGGGTTTTTATCATCGGAAACAGAATTAGCCCTCGACGTCTGAACAACTTTTTTTGAAAAAATCCCTAAGCCGCGCGGTCACAATTTCAGCAAAAAATCTGACGTTCTGTAATTCACTCAAAAATGTTGGCAAACCGTGGCAAGTGATCCCCTGAAATGTTTTTCGGTGGAAACAGATGGGTTTTTATCATCGGAAACAGAATTAGCCCTCGACGTCTGAACAACTTTTTTTGAAAAAATCCCTAAGCCGCGCGGTCACTATTTCAGCAAAAATATGACGTTCTGCAATTCACTCAAAAATGTTGGCAAACTGTTGCAAACTCTCCCCTGAAATGTTTTTCGGTGGAAACAGATGGGTTTTTATCATCGGAAACAGAATTAGCCCTCGACGTCTGAACAACTTTTTTTTGAAAAAATCCCTAAGCCGCGCGGTCACAATTTCAGCAAAAAATCTTACGTTCTGTAATTCACTCCAAAATGTTGGCAAACTGTTGCAAGTGATCCCCTGAAATGTTTTTCGGTGGAAACAGATGGGTTTTTATCATCGGAAACAGAACTCGCCCTCGACGTCTGAACAACTTTTTTTTGAAAAAATCCATAAGCCGCGCGGTCACAATTTCAGCAAAAATATGACGTTCTGCAATTCACTCAAAAATGTTGGCAAACTGTTGCAAAATCTCCCCAGAAAAGTTTTTCGGTGGAAACAGATGGGTTTTTATCATCGGAAACAGAATTAGCCCTCGACGTCTGAACAACTTTTTTTTGAAAAAATCCCTAAGCCGCGCGGTCACAATTTCAGCAAAAAATCTTACGTTCTGTAATTCACTCCAAAATGTTGGCAAACTGTTGCAAGTGATCCCCTGAAATGTTTTTCGGTGGAAACAGATGGGTTTTTATCATCGGAAACAGAACTCGCCCTCGACGTCTGAACAACTTTTTTTGAAAAAATCCCTAAGCCGCGCGGTCACTATTTCAGCAAAAATATGACATTCTGCAATTCACTCAAAAATGTTGGCAAACTGTTGCAAACTCTCCCCTTAAATGTTTTTCGGTGGAAACAGATGGGTTTTTATCATCGGAAACAGAATTAGCCCTCGACGTCTGAACAACTTTTTTTGAAAAAATCCCTAAGCCGCGCGGTCACAATTTCAGCAAAAAATCTGACGTTCTGTAATTCACTCCAAAATGTTGGCAAACTGTTGCAAGTGATCCCCTGAAATGTTTTTCGGTGGAAACAGATGGGTTTTTATCATCGGAAACAGAATTAGCCCGCGACGTCTGAACAACTTTTTTTGAAAAAATCCCTAAGCCGCGCGGTCACAATTTCAGCAAAAATATGACGTTCTGCAATTCACTCAAAAATGTTGGCAAACTGTTGCAAACTCTCCCCTGAAATGTTTTTCAGTGGAAACAGATGGGTTTTTATCATCGGAAACAGAATTAGCCCTCGACGTCTGAACAACTTTTTTTGAAAAAATCCCTAAGCCGCGCGGTCACAATTTCAGCAAAAAATCTGACGTTCTGCAATTCACTCAAAAATGTTGGCAAACTGTTGCAAAATCTCCCCTGAAAGGTTTTTCGGTGGAAACAGATGGGTTTTTATCATCGGAAACAGAATTAGCCCTCGACGTCTGAACAACTTTTTTTTGAAAAAATCCCTAAGCCGCGCGGTCACAATTTCAGCAAAAAATCTTACGTTCTGTAATTCACTCCAAAATGTTGGCAAACTGTTGCAAGTGATCCCCTGAAATGTTTTTCGGTGGAAACAGATGGGTTTCTATCATCGGAAACAGAACTCGCCCTCGACGTCTGAACAACTTTTTTTGAAAAAATCCCTAAGCCGCGCGGTCACAATTTCAGCAAAAAATCTGACGTTCTGTAATTCACTCAAAAATGTTGGCAAACTGTTGCAAACTCTCCCCTGAAATGTTTTTCAGTGGAAACAGATGGGTTTTTATCATCGGAAACAGAATTAGCCCTCGACGTCTGAACAACTTTTTTTGAAAAAATCCCTAAGCCGCGCGGTCACAATTTCAGCAAAAAATCTGACGTTCTGCAATTCACTCAAAAATGTTGGCAAACTGTTGCAAAATCTCCCCTGAAAGGTTTTTCGGTGGAAACAGATGGGTTTTTATCATCGGAAACAGAATTAGCCCTCGACGTCTGAACAACTTTTTTTTGAAAAAATCCCTAAGCCGCGCGGTCACAATTTCAGCAAAAAATCTTACGTTCTGTAATTCACTCCAAAATGTTGGCAAACTGTTGCAAGTGATCCCCTGAAATGTTTTTCGGTGGAAACAGATGGGTTTTTATCATCGGAAACAGAACTCGCCCTCGACGTCTGAACAACTTTTTTTGAAAAAATCCCTAAGCCGCGCGGTCACAATTTCAGCAAAAAATCTGACGTTCTGTAATTCACTCCAAAATGTTGGCAAACTGTTGCAAGTGATCCCCTGAAATGTTTTTCAGTGGAAAAAGATGGGTTTTTATCATCGGAAACAGAATTAGCCCGCGACGTCTGAAGAACTTTTTTTGAAAAAATCCCTAAGCCGCGCGGTCACAATTTCAGCAAAAATATGACGTTCTGCAATTCACTCAAAAATGTTGGCAAACTGTTGCAAACTCTCCCCTGAAATGTTTTTCGGTGGAAACAGATGGGTTTTTATCATCGGAAGCTGAATTAGCCCTCGACGTCTGAACAACTTTTTTTTGAAAAAATCCCTAAGCCGCGCGGTCACAATTTCAGCAAAAAATCTGACGTTCTGTAATTCACTCCAAAATGTTGGCAAACTGTTGCAAGTGATCCCCTGAAATGTTTTTTGGTGGAAACAGATGGGTTTTTATCATCGGAAGCTGAATTAGCCCTCGACGTCTGAACAACTTTTTTTGGAAAAAATCCCTAAGCCGCGCGGTCACAATTTCAGCAAAAATATGACGTTCTGCAATTCACTCAAAAATGTTGGCAAACTGTTGCAAACTCTCCCCTGAAAGGTTTTTCGGTGGAAACCAATTGGTTTTTTATCATCGGAAACAGAATTAGCCCTCGACGTCTGAACAACTTTTTTTTGAAAAAATCCCTAAGCCGCGCGGTCACAATTTCAGCAAAAAATCTTACGTTCTGTAATTCACTCCAAAAGGTTGGCAAACTGTTGCAAGTGATCCCCTGAAATGTTTTTCGGTGGAAACAGATGGGTTTTTATCATCGGAAACAGAACTCGCCCTCGACGTCTGAACAACTTTTTTTGAAAAAATCCCTAAGCCGCGCGGTCACTATTTCAGCAAAAATATGACATTCTGCAATTCACTCAAAAATGTTGGCAAACTGTTGCAAGTGATCCCCTGAAAGGTTTTTCTGTGGAAACAGATGGGTTTTTATCATCGGAAACAGAATTAGCCCTCGACGTCTGAACAACTTTTTTTGAAAAAATCCCTAAGCCGCGCGGTCACAATTTCAGCAAAAAATCTGACGTTCTGTAATTCACTCCAAAATGTTGGCAAACTGTTGCAAGCGATCCCCTGAAATGTTTTTCGGTGGAAACAGATGGGTTTTTATCATCGGAAACAGAATTAGCCCGCAACGTCTGAACAACTTTTTTTGAAAAAATCCCTAAGCCGCGCGGTCACAATTTCAGCAAAAATATGACGTTCTGCAATTCACTCAAAAATGTTGGCAAACTGTTGCAAACTCTCCCCTGAAATGTTTTTCAGTGGAAACAGATGGGTTTTTATCATCGGAAACAGAATTAGCCCTCGACGTCTGAAAAACTTTTTTTGAAAACATCCCTAAGCCGCGCGGTCACACTTTCAGCAAAAATATGACGTTCTGCAATTCACTCAAAAATGTTGGCAAACTGTTGCAAGTGATCCCCTGAAATGTTTTTCGGTGGAAACAGATGGGTTTTTATCATAGGAAACAGAATTAGCCCTCGACGTCTGAACAACTTTTTTTGAAAAAATCCCTAAGCCGCTTGGTCACAATTTCAGCAAAAACATGACGTTCTGCAATTCACTCAAAAATGTTGGCAAACTGTTGCAAACTCTCCCCTGAAATGTTTTTCGGTGGAAACAGATGGGTTTTTATCATCGGAAACTTAATTAGCCCTTGACGTCGGAACAACTTTTTTTTGAAAAAATCGCTAGGCCGCGCGGTCACAATTTCAGGAAAAAATCTGACGTTCTGTAATTCACTCCAAAATGTTGGCAAACTGTTGCAAGTGATCCCCTGAAATGTTTTTCAGTGGAAACAGATGGGTTTTTATCATCGGAAACTGAATTAGCCCTCGACGTCTGAACAACTTTTTTTGAAAAAATCCCTAAGCCGCGCGGTCACAATTTCAGCAAAAAATCTGACGTTCTGTAATTCACTCAAAAATGTTAGCAAACCGTGGCAAGTGATCCCCTGAAATGTTTTTCGGTGGAAACAGATGGGTTTTTATCATCGGAAACAGAATTAGCCCTCGACGTCTGAACAACTTTTTTTGAAAAAATCCCTAAGCCGCGCGGTCACTATTTCAGCAAAAATATGACGTTCTGCAATTCACTCAAAAATGTTGGCAAACTGTTGCAAGTGATCCCCTGAAATGTTTTTTGGTGGAAACAGATGGGTTTTTATCATCGGAAACAGAACTCGCCCTCGACGTCTGAACAACTTTTTTTTAAAAAATCCCTAAGCCGCGCGGTCACAATTTCAGCAAAAAATCTGACGTTCTGTAATTCACTCAAAAATGTTGGCAAACCGTGGCAAGTGATCCCCTGAAATGTTTTTCGGTGGAAACAGATGGGTTTTTATCATCGGAAACACAATTAGCCCTCGACGTCTGAACAACTTTTTTTGAAAAAATCCCTAAGCCGCGCGGTCACTATTTCAGCAAAAATATGACGTTCTGCAATTCACTCAAAAATGTTGGCAAACTGTTGCAAACTCTCCCCTGAAAGGTTTTTCGGTGGAAACAGATGGGTTTTTATCATCGGAAATAGAATTAGCCCTCGACGTCTGAACAACTTTTTTTTGAAAAAATCCCTAAGCCGCGTGGTCACAATTTCAGCAAAAACATGACGTTCTGCAATTCACTCAAAAATGTTGGCAAACTGTTGCAAACTCTCCCCTGAAATGTTTTTCGGTGGAAACAGATGGGTTTTTATCATCGGAAACTTAATTAGCCCTTGACGTCGGAACAACTTTTTTTTGAAAAAATCGCTAGGCCGCGCGGTCACAATTTCAGCAAAAAATCTGACGTTCTGTAATTCACTCCAAAATGTTGGCAAACTGTTGCAAGTGATCCCCTGAAATGTTTTTCAGTGGAAACAGATGGGTTTTTATCATCGGAAACTGAATTAGCCCTCGACGTCTGAACAACTTTTTTTGAAAAAATCCCTAAGCCGCGCGGTCACAATTTCAGCAAAAAATCTGACGTTCTGTAATTCACTCAAAAATGTTGGCAAACCGTGGCAAGTGATCCCCTGAAATGTTTTTCGGTGGAAACAGATGGGTTTTTATCATCGGAAACAGAATTAGCCCTCGACGTCTGAACAACTTTTTTTGAAAAAATCCCTAAGCCGCGCGGTCACTATTTCAGCAAAAATATGACGTTCTGCAATTCACTCAAAAATGTTGGCAAACTGTTGCAAGTGATCCCCTGAAAGGTTTTTTGGTGGAAACAGATGGGTTTTTATCATCGGAAACAGAACTCGCCCTCGACGTCTGAACAACTTTTTTTAAAAAAATCCCTAAGCCGCGCGGTCACAATTTCAGCAAAAAATATGACGTTCTGTAATTCACTCAAAAATGTTGGCAAACCGTGGCAAGTGATCCCCTAAAATGTTTTTCGGTGGAAACAGATGGGGTTTTATCATCGGAAACAGAATTAGCCCTCGACGTCTGAACAACTTTTTTTGAAAAAATCCCTAAGCCGCGCGGTCACTATTTCAGCAAAAATATGACGTTCTGCAATTCACTCAAAAATGTTGGCAAACTGTTGCAAACTCTCCCCTGAAATGATTTTCGGTGGAAACAGATGGGTTTTTATCATCGGAAACAGAATTAGCCCTCGACGTCTGAACAACTTTTTTTTGAAAAAATCCCTAAGCCGCGCGGTCACAATTTCAGCAAAAAATCTTACGTTCTGTAATTCACTCCAAAATGTTGGCAAACTGTTGCAAGTGATCCCCTGAAATGTTTTTCGGTGGAAACAGATGGGTTTTTATCATCGGAAACAGAACTCGCCCTCGACGTCTGAACAACTTTTTTTGAAAAAAATCCCTAAACCGCGAAGTCACAATTTCAGCAAAAATATGACGTTCTGCAATTCACTCAAAAATGTTGGCAGACTGTTGCAAACTCTCCCCTGAAATGTTTTTCGGTGGAAACAGATGGGTTTTTATCATCGGAAGCTGAATTAGCCCTCGACGTCTGAACAACTTTTTTTTGAAAAAATCCCTAAGCCGCGCGGTCACAATTTCAGCAAAAAAATGACGTTCTGCAATTCACTCAAAAATGTTGGGAAACTGTTGCAAGTGATCCCCTGAAAGGTTTTTCGGTGGAAACAGATGGGTTTTTATCATCGGAAACAGAATTAGCCCTCGACGTCTGAACAACTTTTTTTGAAAAAATCCCTAAGCCGCGCGGTCACAATTTCAGCAAAAAATCTGACGTTCTGTAATTCACTCAAAAATGTTGGCAAACTGTTGCAAGTGATCCCCTGAAATGTTTTTCAGTGGAAAAAGATGGGTTTTTATCATCGGAAACAGAATTAGCCCGCGACGTCTGAACAACTTTTTTTGAAAAAATCCCTAAGCCGCGCGGTCACAATTTCAGCAAAAATATGACGTTCTGCAATTCACTCAAAAATGTTGGCAAACTGTTGCAAACTCTCCTCTGAAATGTTTTTCGGTGGAAACAGATGGGTTTTTATCATCGGAAACAGAATTAGCCCTCGACGTCTGAACAACTTTTTTTTGAAAAAATCCCTAAGCCGCGCGGTCACAATTTCAGCAAAAATATGACGTTCTGCAATTCACTCAAAAATGTTGGCAAACTGTTGCAAACTCTCCCCTGAAATGTTTTTCGGTGGAAACAGATGGGTTTTTATCATTGGAAACTGAATTAGCCCTCGACGTCTAAACAACTTTTTTTAAAAAAAATCCCTAAGCCGCGCGGTCACAATTTCAGCAAAAATATGACGTTCTGCAATTCACTCAAAAATGTTGGCAAACTGTTGCAAACTCTCCCCTGAAAGGTTTTTCGGTGGAAACAGATGGGTTTTTATCATCGGAAACAGAATTAGCCCTCGACGTCTGAACAACTTTTTTTGAAAAAATCCCTAAGCCGCGCGGTCACAATTTCAGCAAAAAATCTGACGTTCTGTAATTCACTCAAAAATGTTGGCAAACTGTTGCAAGTGATCCCCTGAAATGTTTTTCAGTGGAAAAAGATGGGTTTTTATCATCGGAAACAGAATTAGCCCGCGACGTCTGAACAACTTTTTTTGAAAAAATCCCTAAGCCGCGCGGTCACAATTTCAGCAAAAATATGACGTTCTGCAATTCACTCAAAAATGTTGGCAAACTGTTGCAAACTCTCCTCTGAAATGTTTTTCGGTGGAAACAGATGGGTTTTTATCATCGGAAACAGAATTAGCCCTCGACGTCTGAACAACTTTTTTTTGAAAAAATCCCTAAGCCGCGCGGTCACAATTTCAGCAAAAATATGACGTTCTGCAATTCACTCAAAAATGTTGGCAAACTGTTGCAAACTCTCCCCTGAAATGTTTTTCGGTGGAAACAGATGGGTTTTTATCATTGGAAACTGAATTAGCCCTCGACGTCTAAACAACTTTTTTAAAAAAAAATCCCTAAGCCGCGCGGTCACAATTTCAGCAAAAATATGACGTTCTGCAATTCACTCAAAAATGTTGGCAAACTGTTGCAAACTCTCCCCTGAAAGGTTTTTCGGTGGAAACAGATGGGTTTTTATCATCGGAAACAGAATTAGCCCTCGACGTCTGAACAACTTTTTTTTGAAAAAATCCCTAAGCCGCGCGGTCACAATTTCAGCAAAAAATCTTACGTTCTGTAATTCACTCCAAAATGTTGGCAAACTGTTGCAAGTGATCCCCTGAAATGTTTTTCGGTGGAAACAGATGGGTTTTTATCATCGGAAACAGAACTCGCCCTCGACGTCTGAACAACTTTTTTTGAAAAAATCCCTAAGCCGCGCGGTCACTATTTCAGCAAAAATATGACATTCTGCAATTCACTCAAAAATGTTGGCAAACTGTTGCAAGTGATCCCCTGAAAGGTTTTTCGGTGGAAACAGATGGGTTTTTATCATCGGAAACAGAATTAGCCCTCGACGTCTGAACAACTTTTTTTGAAAAAATCCCTAAGCCGCGCGGTCACAATTTCAGCAAAAAATCTGACGTTCTGCAATTCACTCAAAAATGTTGGCAAACTGTTGCAAGTGATCCCCTGAAATGTTTTTCGGTGGAAACAGATGGGTTTTTATCATCGGAAACAGAATTAGCCCGCGACGTCTGAACAACTTTTTTTGAAAAAATCCCTAAGCCGCGCGGTCACAATTTCAGCAAAAAATCTGACGTTCTGTAATTCACTCAAAAATGTTGGCAAACCGTGGCAAGTGATCCCCTGAAATGTTTTTCGGTGGAAACAGATGGGTTTTTATCATCGGAAACAGAATTAGCCCTCGACGTCTGAACAACTTTTTTTGAAAAAATCCCTAAGCCGCGCGGTCACAATTTCAGCAAAAAATCTTACGTTCTGTAATTCACTCCAAAATGTTGGCAAACTGTTGCAAGTGATCCCCTGAAATGTTTTTCGGTGGAAACAGATGGGTTTTTATCATCGGAAACAGAACTCGCCCTCGACGTCTGAACAACTTTTTTTGAAAAAAATCCCTAAACCGCGAAGTCACAATTTCAGCAAAAATATGACGTTCTGCAATTCACTCAAAAATGTTGGCAAACTGTTGCAAACTCTCCCCTGAAATGTTTTTCGGTGGAAACAGATGGGTTTTTATCATCGGAAGCTGAATTAGCCCTCGACGTCTGAACAACTTTTTTTTAAAAAAATACCTAAGCCGCGCGGTCACAATTTCAGCAAAAAAATGACGTTCTGCAATTCACTCAAAAATGTTGGCAAACCGTGGCAAGTGATCCCCTGAAATGTTTTTCGGTGGAAACAGATGGGTTTTTATCAGCGGAAACAGAATTAGCCCTCGACGTCTGAACAACTTTTTTTGAAAAAATCCCTAAGCCGCGCGGTCACTATTTCAGCAAAAATATGACGTTCTGCAATTCACTCAAAAATGTTGGCAAACTGTTGCAAACTCTCCCCTGAAATGTTTTTCGGTGGAAACAGATGGGTTTTTATCATCGGAAACAGAATTAGCCCTCGACGTCTGAACAACTTTTTTTTGAAAAAATCCCTAAGCCGCGCGGTCACAATTTCAGCAAAAAATCTTACGTTCTGTAATTCACTCCAAAATGTTGGCAAACTGTTGCAAGTGATCCCCTGAAATGTTTTTCGGTGGAAACAGATGGGTTTTTATCATCGGAAACAGAACTCGCCCTCGACGTCTGAACAACTTTTTTTGAAAAAAAATCCCTAAACCGCGAAGTCACAATTTCAGCAAAAATATGACGTTCTGCAATTCACTCAAAAATGTTGGCAGACTGTTGCAAACTCTCCCCTGAAATGTTTTTCGGTGGAAACAGATGGGTTTTTATCATCGGAAGCTGAATTAGCCCTCGACGTCTGAACAACTTTTTTTGAAAAAATCCCTAAGCCGCGCGGTCACAATTTCAGCAAAAATATGACGTTCTGCAATTCACTCAAAAATGTTGGCCAACTGTTGCAAACTCTCCCCTGAAATGTTTTTCGGTGGAAACAGATGGGTTTTTATCATCGGAAGCTGAATTAGCCCTCGACGTCTGAACAACTTTTTTTTGAAAAAATCCCTAAGCCGCGCGGTCACAATTTCAGCAAAAAATCTGACGTTCTGTAATTCACTCCAAAATGTTGGCAAACTGTTGCAAGTGATCCCCTGAAATGTTTTTTGGTGGAAACAGATGGGTTTTTATCATCGGAAGCTGAATTAGCCCTCGACGTCTGAACAACTTTTTTTTGAAAAAATCCCTAAGCCGCGCGGTCACAATTTCAGCAAAAATATGACGTTCTGCAATTCACTCAAAAATGTTGGCAAACTGTTGCAAACTCTCCCCTGAAAGGTTTTTCGGTGGAAACAGATGGGTTTTTATCATCGGAAACAGAATTAGCCCTCGACGTCTGAACAACTTTTTTTTGAAAAAATCCCTAAGCCGCGCGGTCACAATTTCAGCAAAAAAATGACGTTCTGCAATTCACTCAAAAATGTTGGCAAACTGTTGCAAGTGATCCCCTGAAAGGTTTTTCGGTGGAAACAGATGGGTTTTTATCATCGGAAACAGAATTAGCCCTCGACGTCTGAACAACTTTTTTTGAAAAAATCCCTAAGCCGCGCGGTCACAATTTCAGCAAAAAATCTGACGTTCTGTAATTCACTCCAAAATGTTGGCAAACTGTTGCAAGTGATCCCCTGAAATGTTTTTCGGTGGAAAAAGATGGGTTTTTATCATCGGAAACAGAATTAGCCCGCGACGTCTGAACAACTTTTTTTGAAAAAAATCCCTAAACCGCGAAGTCACAATTTCAGCAAAAATATGACGTTCTGCAATTCACTCAAAAATGTTGGCAGACTGTTGCAAACTCTCCCCTGAAATGTTTTTCGGTGGAAACAGATGGGTTTTTATCATCGGAAGCTGAATTAGCCCTCGACGTCTGAACAACTTTTTTTTGAAAAAATCCCTAAGCCGCGCGGTCACAATTTCAGCAAAAAAATGACGTTCTGCAATTCACTCAAAAATGTTGGCAAACTGTTGCAAGTGATCCCCTGAAAGGTTTTTCGGTGGAAACAGATGGGTTTTTATCATCGGAAACAGAATTAGTCCGCGACGTCTGAACAACTTTTTTTGAAAAAATCCCTAAGCCGCGCGGTCACAATTTCAGCAAAAATATGACGTTCTGCAATTCACTCAAAAATGTTGGCAAACTGTTGCAAACTCTCCCCTGAAATGTTTTTCGGTGGAAACAGATGGGTTTTTATCATTGGAAACTGAATTAGCCCTCGACGTCTAAACAACTTTTTTTTAAAAAAATCCCTAAGCCGCGCGGTCACAATTTCAGCAAAAATATGACGTTCTGCAATTCACTCAAAAATGTTGGCAAACTGTTGCAAACTCTCCCCTGAAAGGTTTTTCGGTGGAAACAGATGGGTTTTTATCATCGGAAACAGAATTAGCCCTCGACGTCTGAACAACTTTTTTTTGAAAAAATCCCTAAGCCGCGCGGTCACAATTTCAGCAAAAAATCTGACGTTCTGTAATTCACTCCAAAATGTTGGCAAACTGTTGCAAGTGATCCCCTGAAATGTTTTTCAGTGGAAAAAGATGGGTTTTTATCATCGGAAACAGAATTAGTCCGCGACGTCTGAACAACTTTTTTTGAAAAAATCCCTAAGCCGCGCGGTCACAATTTCAGCAAAAATATGACGTTCTGCAATTCACTCAAAAATGTTGGCAAACTGTTGCAAACTCTCCCCTGAAATGTTTTTCGGTGGAAACAGATGGGTTTTTATCATCGGAAGCTGAATTAGCCCTCGACGTCTGAACAACTTTTTTTTGAAAAAATCCCTAAGCCGCACGGTCACAATTTCAGCAAAAAATCTGACGTTCTGTAATTCACTCCAAAATGTTGGCATACTGTTGCAAGTGATCCCCTGAAATGTTTTTTGGTGGAAACAGATGGGTTTTTATCATCGGAAACAGAATTAGCCCTCGACGTCTGAACATGTTTTTTTGAAAATATCCCTAAGCCGCACGGTCACAATTTCAGCAAAAAAACTGACGTTCTGCAATTCACTCAAAAATGTTGGCAAACTGTTGCAAACTATCCCCTGATATGTTTTTCGGTGGAAACAGATGGGTTTTTATCATCGGAAACAGAATTAGCCCTCGACGTCTGAACAACTTTTTTTGAAAAAATCCCTAAGCCGCGAGGTCACAATTTCAGCAAAAATATGACGTTCTGCAATTCACTCCAAAATGTTGGCAAACTGTTGCAAGTGATCCCCTGAAATGTTTTTCGGTGGAAACAGATGGATTTTTATCATCGGAAACAGAACTGGCCCTCGACGTCTGAACAACTTTTTTTGAAAAAATCCCTAAACCGCGAAGTCACAATTTCAGCAAAAATATGATGTTCTGCAATTCACTCAAAAATGTTGGCAAACTGTTGCAAACTCTCCCCTGAAATGTTTTTTGGTGGAAACAGATGGGTTTTTATCATTGGAAGCTGAATTAGCCCTCGACGTCTGAACAACTTTTTTTTGAAAAAATCCCTAAGCCGCGCGGTCACAATTTCAGCAAAAATATGACGTTCTGCAATTCACTCAAAAATGTTGGCAAACTGTTGCAAGTGATCCCCTGAAAGGTTTTTCGGTGGAAACAGATGGGCTTTTATCATCAGAAACAGAATTAGCCCTCGACGTCTGAACAACTTTTTTTGAAAAAATCCCTAAGCCGCGCGGTCACATTTTCAGCAAAAAATCTGACGTTCTGTAATTCACTCCAAAATGTTGGCAAACTGTTGCAAGTGATCCCCTGAAATGTTTTTCTGTGGAAATAGATGGGTTTTTATCATCGGAAACAGAATTAGCCCTCGACGTCTGAACAACTTTTTTTGACAAAATCCCTAAGCCGCGCGGTCACAATTTCAGCAAAAATATGCCGTTCTGCAATTCACTCAAAAATGTTGGCAAACTGTTGCAAGTGATCCCTTGAAATGTTTTTCAGTGGAAACAGATGGGTTTTTATCATCGGAAACAGAATTAGCGCTCGACGTCTAAACAACTTTTTTTGAAAAAATCCCTAAGCCGCGCGGTCACAATTTCAGCAAAAATATGACGTTCTGCAATTCACTCAAAAATGTTGGCAAACTGTGGCAAGTGATCCCCTGAAATGTTTTTCAGTGGAAACAGATGGGTTTTTATCATCGGAAACAGAATTAGCCCTCGACGTCTGAACAACTTTTTTTGAAAAAATCCCTAAGCCGCACGGTCACAATTTCAGCAAAAATCTTACGTTCTGCAATTCACTCAAAAATGTTGGCAAACTGTTGCAAGTGATCCCCTGAAATGTTTTTCAGTGGAAACAGATGGGTTTTTATCATCGGAAACAGAATTAGCCCTCGACGTCTGAACAACTTTTTTTGAAATAATCCCTAAGCCGCGCGGTCACAATTTCAGCAAAAATATGACGTTCTGCAATTCACTCAAAAATGTTGGCAAACTGTTGCAAGTGATCCCCTGAAATGTTTTTCGGTGGAAACAGATGGGTTTTTATCATCGGAAACAGAATTAGCCCTCGACGTCTGAACAACTTTTTTTAAAAAAATCGCTAGGCCGCGCGGTCACAATTTCAGCAAAAAATCTGACGTTCTGTAATTCACTCCAAAGTGTTGGTAAACTGTTGCAAGTGATCCCCTGAAATGTTTTTCAGTGGAAACAGATGGGTTTTTACAGATGGGTTTTTATCATCGGAAACTGAATTAGCCCTCGACGTCTGAGCAACTTTTTTGAAAAAAATCCCTAAGCCGCGCGGTCACAATTTCAGCAAAAAATCTGACGTTCTGTAATTCACTCAAAAATGTTGGCAAACCGTGGCAAGTGATCCCCTGAAATTTTTTTCGGTGGAAACAGATGGGTTTTTATCATCGGAAACAGAATTAGCCCTCGACGTCTGAACAACTTTTTTTGAAAAAATCCCTAAGCCGCGCGGTCACAATTTCAGCAAAAATATGACGTTCTGCAATTCACTCAAAAATGTTGGCAAACTGTTGCAAGTGATCCCCTGAAATGTTTTTCAGTGGAAACAGATGGGTTTTTATCATCGGAAACAGAATTAGCCCTCGACGTCTGAACAACTTTTTTTGAAAAAATCCCTAAGCCGCGCGGTCACAATTTCAGCAAAAATATGACGTTCTGCAATTCACTCAGAAATGTTGGCAAACTGTTGCAAGTGATCCCCTGAAATGTTTTTCAGTGGAAACAGATGGGTTTTTATCATCGGAAACAGAATTAGCCCTCGACGTCTGAACAACTTTTTTTGAAAAAAATCCCTAAGTCGCGCGGTCACAATTTCAGCAAAAAATCTGACGTTCTGTAATTCACTCAAAAATGTTGGCAAACCGTGGCAAGTGATCTCCTGAAATGTTTTTCGGTGGAAACAGATGGGTTTTTATCATCGGAAACAGAATTAGCCCTCGACGTCTGAACAACTTTTTTTGAAAAAATCCCTAAGCCGCGCGGTCACTATTTCAGCAAAAATATGACGTTCTGCAATTCACTCAAAAATGTTGGCAAACTGTTGCAAGTGATCCCCTGAAATGTTTTTGGGTGGAAACAGATGGGTTTTTATCATCGGAAACAGAATTAGCCCCCAACGTCTGAACAACTTTTTTTGAAAAAAATCCCTAAATTGCGAAGTCACAATTTCAGAAAAAATATGGCGTTCTGCAATTCACTCAAAAATGTTGGCAGACTGTTGCAAACTCTCCCCTGAAATGTTTTTCGGTGGAAACAGATGGGTTTTTATCATCGGAAGCTGAATTAGCCCTCGACGTCTGAACAACTTTTTTTTGAAAAAATCCCTAAGCCGCGCGGTCACAATTTCAGCAAAAAAATGACCTTCTGCAATTCACTCAAAAATGTTGGCAAACTGTTGCAAGTGATCCCCTGAAAGGTTTTTCGGTGGAAACAGATGGGTTTTTATCATCGGAAACAGAATTAGCCCTCGACGTCTGAACAACTTTTTTTGAAAAAATCCCTAAGCCGCGCGGTCACAATTTCAGCAAAAATATGACGTTCTGCAATTCACTCCAAAATGTTGGCAAACTGTTGCAAGTGATCCCCTGAAATGTTTTTCGGTGGAAACAGATGGGTTTTTATCATCGGAAACAGAACTCGCCCTCGACGTCTGAACAACTTTTTTTGAAAAAAATCCCTAAACCGCGAAGTAACAATTTCAGCAAAAATATGACGTTCTGCAAGAAACTCAAAAATGTTGGCAAACTGTTGCAAACTCTCCCCTGAACTGTTTTTCGGTGGAAACAGGTGGGTTTTTATCATCGGAAGCTGAATTAGCCCTCGACGTCTGAATAACTTTTTTTGAGAAAATCCCTAAGCCGTGCGGTCACAATGTCAGCAAAAATATGACGTTCTGCAATTCACTCAAAAATGTTGGCAAACTGTTGCAAACTCTCCCCTGAAATGTTTTTCGGTGGAAACAGATGGGTTTTTATCATCGGAAACTGAATTAGCCCTTGACGTCGGAACAACTTTTTTTGAAAAAATCCCTAAGCCGCGCGGTCACTATTTCAGCAAAAAATCTGACGTTCTGCAATTCACTCAAAAATGTTGGCAAACTGTTGCAAGTGATCCCCTGAAAGGTTTTTCGGTGGAAACAGATGGGCTTTTATCATCAGAAACAGAATTAGCCCTCGACGTCTGAACAACTTTTTTTGAAAAAATCCCTAAGCCGCAGGGTCACAATTTCAGCAAAAAATCTTACGTTCTGTAATTCACTCCAAAATGTTGGCAAACTGTTGCAAGTGATCCCCTGAAATGTTTTTCGGTGGAAACAGATGGGCTTTTATCATCAGAAACAGAATTAGCCCTCGACGTCTGAACAACTTTTTTTGAAAAAATCCCTAAGCCGTGCGGTCACAATTTCAGCAAAAAATCTGACGTTCTGTAATTCACTCCAAAATGTTGGCAAACTGTTGCAAGTGATCCCCTGAAATGTTTTTCGGTGGAAACAGATGGGTTTTTATCATCGGAAACAGAATTAGCCCTCGACGTCTGGACAACTTTTTTTGAAAAAATCCCTAAGCCGCGCGGTCACAATTTCAGCAAAAATATGACGTTCTGCAATTCACTCAAAAATGTTGGCAAACTGTTGCAAGTGATCCCCTGAAATGTTTTTCGGTGGAAACAGATGGGTTTTTATCATCGGAAACAGAATTAGCCCTCGACGTCTAAACAACTTTTTTTGAAAAAATCCCTAAACCGCGAAGTAACAATTTCAGCAAAAATATGACGTTCTGCAATTCACTCAAAAATGTTGGCAAACTGTTGCAAGTTATCCCCTGATATGTTTTTCGGTGGAAACAAATGGGTTTTTATCATCGGAAACAGAACTCGCCCTCGACGTCTGAACAACTTTTTTTGAAAAAAATCCCTAAACCGCGAAGTAACAATTTCAGCAAAAATATGACGTTCTGCAAGTCACTCAAAAATGTTGGCAAACTGTTGCAAACTCTCCCCTGAACTGTTTTTCGGTGGAAAAAGGTGGGTTTTTATCACTGGAAGCTGAATTAGCCCTCGACGTCTGAATAACTTTTTTTGAGAAAATCCCTAAGCCGCGCGGTCACAATTTCAGCAAAAATATGACGTTCTGTAATTCACTCCAAAATGTTGGCAAACTGTTGCAAGTGATCCCCTGAAATGTTTTTCAGTGGAAGCAGATGGGTTTTTATCATCGGAAACTGAATTAGCCCTCGACGTCTGAACAACTATTTTTGAAAAAATCCCTAAGCCACGCGGTCACAATTTCAGCAAAAATATGACGTTCTGCAATTCACTCAAAAATGTTGGCAAACTGTTGCAAACTCTCCCCTGAAATGTTTTTCGGTGGAAACAGATGGGTTTTTATCATCGGAAACAGAATTAGCCCTCGACGTCTGAACAACTTTTTTTGAAAAAATCCCTAAACCGCGAAGTAACAATTTCAGCAAAAATATGACGTTCTGCAATTCACTCAAAAATGTTGGCAAACTGTTGCAAGTGATCCCCTGAAATGTTTTTCGGTGGAAACAGATGCGTTTTTATCATCGGAAACAGAACTCGCCCTCGACGTCTGAACAACTTTTTTTGAAAAAATCCCTAAACCGCGAAGTAACAATTTCAGCAAAAATATGACGTTCTGCAATTCACTCAAAAATGTTGGCAAACTGTTGCAAACTCTCCCCTGAACTGTTTTTCGGTGGACACAGATGGGTTTTTATCATAGGAAACTGAATTAGCCCTCGACGTCTGAACAACTTTTTTTGAAAAAATCCCTAAGCCGCGCGGTCACAATTTCAGCAAAAATATGACGTTCTGTAATTCACTCCAAAATGTTGGCAAACTGTTGCAAGTGATCCCCTGAAATGTTTTTCAGTGGAAACAGATGGGTTTTTATCATCGGAAACTGAATTAGCCCTCGACGTCTGAACAACTTTTTTTTGAAAAAATCCCTAAGCCGCGCGGTCACAATTTCAGCAAAAAATCTTACGTTCTGTAATTCACTCCAAAATGTTGGCAAACTGTTGCAAGTGATCCCCTGAAATGTTTTTCGGTGGAAACAGATGGGTTTTTATCATCGGAAACAGAACTCGCCCTCGACGTCTGAACAACTTTTTTTGAAAAAATCCCTAAACCGCGAAGTAACAATTTCAGCAAAAATATGACGTTCTGCTATTCACTCAAAAATGTTGGCAAACTGTTGCAAACTCTCCCCTGAACTGTTTTTCGGTGGAAACAGATGGGTTTTTATCATCGGAAGCTGAATTAGCCCTCGACGTCTGAACAACTTTTTTTGAAAAAATCCCTAATCCGCGCGGTCACAATTTCAGCAAAAAATCTGACGTTCTGTAATTCACTCAAAAATGTTGGCAAACTGTTGCAAGTGATCCCCTGAAATGTTTTTCAGTGGAAACAGATGGGTTTTTATCATCGGAAACAGAACTCGCCCTCGACGTCTGAACAACTTTTTTTGAAAAAATCCCTAAGCCGCGCGGTCACAATTTCAGCAAAAATATGACGTTCTGTAATTCACTCCAAAATGTTGGCAAACTGTTGCAAACTCTCCCCTGAAATGTTTTTCGGTGGAAACAGATGGGTTTTTATCATCGGAAACAGAATTAGCCCTCGACGTCTGAACAACTTTTTTTTGAAAAAATCCCTAAGCCGCGCGGTCACAATTTCAGCAAAAAATCTTACGTTCTGTAATTCACTCCAAAATGTTGGCAAACTGTTGCAAGTGATCCCCTGAAATGTTTTTCGGTGGAAACAGATGGGTTTTTATCATCGGAAACAGAACTCGCCCTCGACGTCTGAACAACTTTTTTTGAAAAAATCTCTAAACCGCGAAGTAACAATTTCAGGAAAAATATGACGTTCTGCAATTCACTCAAAAATGTTGGCAAACTGTTGCAAACTCTCCCCTGAACTGTTTTTTGGTGGAAACAGATGGGTTTTTATCATCGGAAGCTGAATTAGCCCTCGACGTCTGAACAACTTTTTTTGAAAAAATCCCTAAGCCGCGCGGTCACAATTTCAGCAAAAAATCTGACGTTCTGTAATTCACTCAAAAATGTTGGCAAACTGTTGCAAGTGATCCCCTGAAATGTTTTTCAGTGGAAACAGATGGGTTTTTATCATCGGAAACAGAATTAGCCCTCGACGTCTGAACAACTTTTTTTGAAAAAATCCCTAAGCCGCGCGGTCACTATTTTAGCAAAAATATGACGTTCTGCAATTCACTCAAAAATGTTGGCAAACTGTTGCAAACTCTTCCCTGAAATGTTTTTCGGTGGAAACAGATGGGTTTTTATCATCGGAAACAGAATTAGCCCTCGACGTCTGAACAACTTTTTTTTGAAAAAATCCCTAAGCCGCGGGGTCACAATTTCAGCAAAAAATCTTACGTTCTGTAATTCACTCCAAAATGTTGGCAAACTGTTGCAAGTGATCCCCTGAAATGTTTTTCGGTGGAAACAGATGGGTTTTTATCATCGGAAACAGAACTCGCCCTCGACGTCTGAACAACTTTTTTTGAAAAAATCCCTAAACCGCGAAGTAACAATTTCAGCAAAAATATGACGTTCTGCAATTCACTCAAAAATGTTGGCAAACTGTTGCAAACTCTCCCCTGAACTGTTTTTCGGTGGAAACAGATGGGTTTTTATCATCGGAAGCTGAATTAGCCCTCGACGTCTGAACAACTTTTTTTCAAAAAATCCCTAAGCCGCGCGGTCACAATTTCAGCAAAAAATCTGACGTTCTGTAATTCACTCAAAAATGTTGGCAAACTGTTGCAAGTGATCCCCTGAAATGTTTTTCAGTGGAAACAGATGGGTTTTTATCATCGGAAACAGAATTAGCCCTCGACGTCTGAACAACTTTTTTTGAAAAAATCCCTAAGCCGCGCGGTCACAATTTCAGCAAAAAATCTGACGTTCTGCAATTCACTCAAAAATGTTGGCAAACTATTGCAAACTCTCCTCTGAAATGTTTTTCGGTGGAAACAGATGGGTTTTTATCATCGGAAACAGAATTAGCCCTCGACGTCTGAACAACTTTTTTTTGAAAAAATCCCTAAGCCGCGCGGTCACAATTTCAGCAAAAATATGACGTTCTGCAATTCACTCAAAAATGTTGGCAAACTGTTGCAAACTCTCCCCTGAAATGTTTTTCGGTGGAAACAGATGGGTTTTTATCATTGGAAACTGAATTAGCCCTCGACGTCTGAACAACTTTTTTGGAAAAAATCCCTAAGCCGCGCGGTCACATTTCAGCAAAAATATGACGTTCTGCAATTCACTCAAAAATGTTGGCAAACTGTTGCAAGTGATCCCCTGAAAGGTTTTTCGTTGGAAACAGATGGGTTTTTATCATCGGAAACAGAATTAGGCCTCGACGTCTGAACAACTTTTTTTGAAAAAATCCGTAAGCCGCGAGGTCACAATTTCAGCAAAAAATCTGACGTTCTGCAATTCACTCAAAAATGTTGGCAAACTGTTGCAAACTCTCCCCTGAACTGTTTTTCGGTGGAAACAGATGGGTTTTTATCATCGGAAACTTAATTAGCCCTCGACGTCTGAACAACTTTTTTTGAAAAAATCGCTAGGCCGCGCGGTCACAATTTCAGCAAAAAATCTTACGTTCTGCAATTCACTCAAAAATGTTGGCAAACTGTTGCAAACTCTCCCCTGAAATGTTTTTTGGTGGAAACAGATGGGTTTTTATCATCGGAAACAGAATTAGCCCTCGACGTCTGAACAACTTTTTTTTGAAAAAATCCCTAAGCCGCGCGGTCACAATTTCAGCAAAAAATCTTACGTTCTGTAATTCACTCCAAAATGTTGGCAAACTGTTGCAAGTGATCCCCTGAAATGTTTTTCATTGGAAACAGATGGGTTTTTATCATCGGAAACAGAACTCGCCCTCGACGTCTGAACAACTTTTTTTGAAAAAAATCCCTAAACCGCGAAGTAACAATTTCAGCAAAAATATGACGTTCTGCAATTCACTCAAAAATGTTGGCAAACTGTTGCAAACTTTCCCCTGAAATGTTTTTTGGTGGAAACAGATGGGTTTTTATCATCGGAAGCAGAATTAGCCCTCGACGTCTGAACAACTTTTTTTGAAAAAAATCCCTAAACCGCGAAGTAACAATTTCAGGAAAAATATGACGTTCTGCAATTCACTCAAAAATGTTGGCAAACTGTTGCAAACTCTCCCCTGAAATGTTTTTCAGTGGAAACACATGGGTTTTTATCATCGGAAACTGAATTAGCCCTCGACGTCTGAACAACTTTTTTTGAAAAAATCCCTAAGCCGCGCGGTCACTATTTCAGCAAAAATATGACGTTCTGCAATTCACTCAAAAATGTTGGCAAACTGTTGCAAACTCTCCCCTGAAATGTTTTTCGGTGGAAACAGATGGGTTTTTGTCATCGGAAACAGAATTAGCCCTCGACGTCTGAACAACTTTTTTTTGAAAAAATCCCTAAGCCGCGCGGTCACAATTTCAGCAAAAAATCTTACGTTCTGTAATTCACTCAAAAATGTTGGCAAACTGTTGCAAGTGATCCCCTGAAATGTTTTTCAGTGGAAACAGATGGGTTTTTATCATCGGAAACAGAATTAGCCCTCGACGTCTGAACAACTTTTTTTGAAAAAATCCCTAAGCCGCGCGGTCACAATTTCAGCAAAAAATCTGACGTTCTGCAATTCACTCAAAAATGTTGGCAAACTGTTGCAAACTCTCCTCTGAAATGTTTTTCGGTGGAAACAGATGGGTTTTTATCATCGGAAACAGAATTAGCCCTCGACGTCTGAACAACTTTTTTTTGAAAAAATCCCTAAGCCGCGCGGTCACAATTTCAGCAAAAATATGACGTTCTGCAATTCACTCAAAAATGTTGGCAAACTGTTGCAAACTCTCCCCTGAAATGTTTTTCGGTGGAAACAGATGGGTTTTTATCATTGGAAACTGAATTAGCCCTCGACGTCTGAACAACTTTTTTTTGAAAAAATCCCTAAGCCGCGCGGTCACAATTTCAGCAAAAATATGACGTTCTGCAATTCACTCAAAAATGTTGGCAAACTGTTGCAAACTCTCCCCTGAAATGTTTTTCGGTGGAAACAGATGGGTTTTTATCATTGGAAACTGAATTAGCCCTCGACGTCTGAACAACTTTTTTGGAAAAAATCCCTAAGCCGCGCGGTCACATTTCAGCAAAAATATGACGTTCTGCAATTCACTCAAAAATGTTGGCAAACTGTTGCAAGTGATCCCCTGAAAGGTTTTTCGTTGGAAACAGATGGGTTTTTATCATCGGAAACAGAATTAGGCCTCGACGTCTGAACAACTTTTTTTGAAAAAATCCGTAAGCCGCGAGGTCACAATTTCAGCAAAAAATCTGACGTTCTGCAATTCACTCAAAAATGTTGGCAAACTGTTGCAAACTCTCCCCTGAACTGTTTTTCGGTGGAAACAGATGGGTTTTTATCATCGGAAACTTAATTAGCCCTCGACGTCTGAACAACTTTTTTTGAAAAAATCGCTAGGCCGCGCGGTCACAATTTCAGCAAAAAATCTTACGTTCTGCAATTCACTCAAAAATGTTGGCAAACTGTTGCAAACTCTCCCCTGAAATGTTTTTTGGTGGAAACAGATGGGTTTTTATCATCGGAAACAGAATTAGCCCTCGACGTCTGAACAACTTTTTTTTGAAAAAATCCCTAAGCCGCGCGGTCACAATTTCAGCAAAAAATCTTACGTTCTGTAATTCACTCCAAAATGTTGGCAAACTGTTGCAAGTGATCCCCTGAAATGTTTTTCATTGGAAACAGATGGGTTTTTATCATCGGAAACAGAACTCGCCCTCGACGTCTGAACAACTTTTTTTGAAAAAAATCCCTAAACCGCGAAGTAACAATTTCAGCAAAAATATGACGTTCTGCAATTCAATCAAAAATGTTGGCAAACTGTTGCAAACTTTCCCCTGAAATGTTTTTTGGTGGAAACAGATGGGTTTTTATCATCGGAAGCAGAATTAGCCCTCGACGTCTGAACAACTTTTTTTGAAAAAAATCCCTAAACCGCGAAGTAACAATTTCAGGAAAAATATGACGTTCTGCAATTCACTCAAAAATGTTGGCAAACTGTTGCAAACTCTCCCCTGAAATGTTTTTCAGTGGAAACACATGGGTTTTTATCATCGGAAACTGAATTAGCCCTCGACGTCTGAACAACTTTTTTTGAAAAAATCCCTAAGCCGCGCGGTCACTATTTCAGCAAAAATATGACGTTCTGCAATTCACTCAAAAATGTTGGCAAACTGTTGCAAACTCTCCCCTGAAATGTTTTTCGGTGGAAACAGATGGGTTTTTGTCATCGGAAACAGAATTAGCCCTCGACGTCTGAACAACTTTTTTTTGAAAAAATCCCTAAGCCGCGCGGTCACAATTTCAGCAAAAAATCTTACGTTCTGTAATTCACTCAAAAATGTTGGCAAACTGTTGCAAGTGATCCCCTGAAATGTTTTTCAGTGGAAACAGATGGGTTTTTATCATCGGAAACAGAATTAGCCCTCGACGTCTGAACAACTTTTTTTGAAAAAATCCCTAAGCCGCGCGGTCACAATTTCAGCAAAAAATCTGACGTTCTGCAATTCACTCAAAAATGTTGGCAAACTGTTGCAAACTCTCCTCTGAAATGTTTTTCGGTGGAAACAGATGGGTTTTTATCATCGGAAACAGAATTAGCCCTCGACGTCTGAACAACTTTTTTTTGAAAAAATCCCTAAGCCGCGCGGTCACAATTTCAGCAAAAATATGACGTTCTGCAATTCACTCAAAAATGTTGGCAAACTGTTGCAAACTCTCCCCTGAAATGTTTTTCGGTGGAAACAGATGGGTTTTTATCATTGGAAACTGAATTAGCCCTCGACGTCTGAACAACTTTTTTTTGAAAAAATCCCTAAGCCGCGCGGTCACATTTCAGCAAAAATATGACGTTCTGCAATTCACTCAAAAATGTTGGCAAACTGTTGCAAGTGATCCCCTGAAAGGTTTTTCGTTGGAAACAGATGGGTTTTTATCATCGGAAACAGAATTAGGCCTCGACGTCTGAACAACTTTTTTTGAAAAAATCCGTAAGCCGCGAGGTCACAATTTCAGCAAAAAATCTGACGTTCTGCAATTCACTCAAAAATGTTGGCAAACTGTTGCAAACTCTCCCCTGAACTGTTTTTCGGTGGAAACAGATGGGTTTTTATCATCGGAAGCTGAATTAGCCCTCGACGTCTGAACAACTTTTTTTGAAAAAATCCCTAAGCCGCGCGGTCACAATTTCAGCAAAAAATCTGACGTTCTGTAATTCACTCCAAAATATTGGCAAACTGTTGCAAGTGATCCCCTGAAATGTTTATCGGAGGAAACAGATTGGTTTTTATCATCGGAATCAGAACTCGCCCTCGACGTCTGAACAACTTTTTTTGAAAAAATCCCTAAACCGCGAAGTCACAATTTCAGCAAAAATATGACGTTCTGCAATTCACTCAAAAATGTTGGCAAACTGTTGCAAACTCTCCCCTGAAATGTTTTTCGGTGGAAACAGATGGGTTTTTATCATCGGAAGCTGAATTAGCCCTCGACGTCTGAACAACTTTTTTTTGAAAAAATCCCTAAGCCGCGCGGTCACATTTCAGCAAAAATATGACGTTCTGCAATTCACTCAAAAATCTTGGCAAACTGTTGCAAACTCTCCCCTGAAATGTTTTTCAGTGGAAACAGATGGGTTTTTATCATCGGAAACTTAATTAGCCCTCGACGTCTGAACAACTTTTTTTGAAAAAATCGCTAGGCCGCGCGGTCACAATTTCAGCAAAAAATCTGACGTTCTGTAATTCACTCCAAAATGTTGGCAAACTGTTGCAAGTGATCCCCTGAAATGTTTTTCAGTGGAAACAGATGGGTTTTTATCATCGGAAACTGAATTAGCCCTCGACGTCTGAACAACTTTTTTTGAAAAAATCCATAAGCCGCGCGGTCACAATTTCAGCAAAAAATCTTACGTTCTGCAATTCACTCAAAAATGTTGGCAAACTGTTGCAAACTCTCCCCTGAAATGTTTTTTGGTGGAAACAGATGGGTTTTTATCATCGGAAACAGAATAAGCCCTCGACGTCTGAACAACTTTTTTTTGAAAAAATCCCTAAGCCGCGCGGTCACAATTTCAGCAAAAAATCTTACGTTCTGTAATTCACTCCAAAATGTTGGCAAACTTTTGCAAGTGATCCCCTGAAATGTTTTTCATTGGAAACAGATGGGTTTTTATCATCGGAAACAGAACTCGCCCTCGACGTCTGAACAACTTTTTTTGAAAAAAATCCCTAAACCGCGAAGTAACAATTTCAGCAAAAATATGACGTTCTGCAATTCACTCAAAAATGTTGGCAAACTGTTGCAAACTTTCCCCTGAAATGTTTTTTGGTGGAAACAGATGGGTTTTTATCATCGGAAACAGAATTAGCCCTCGACGTCTGAACAACTTTTTTTGAAAAAAATCCCTAAACCGCGAAGTAACAATTTCAGGAAAAATATGACGTTCTGCAATTCACTCAAAAATGTTGGCAAACTGTTGCAAACTCTCCCCTGAAATGTTTTTCAGTGGAAACAGATGGGTTTTTATCATCGGAAACTGAATTAGCCCTCGACGTCTGAACAACTTTTTTTGAAAAAATCCCTAAGCCGCGCGGTCACTATTTCAGCAAAAATATGACGTTCTGCAATTCACTCAAAAATGTTGGCAAACTGTTGCAAACTCTCCCCTGAAATGTTTTTCGGTGGAAACAGATGGGTTTTTGTCATCGGAAACAGAATTAGCCCTCGACGTCTGAACAACTTTTTTTGGAAAAAATCCCTAAGCCGCGCGGTCACAATTTCAGCAAAAAATCTTACGTTCTGTAATTCACTCCAAAATGTTGGCAAACTGTTGCAAGTGATCCCCTGAAATGTTTTTCAGTGGAAACAGATGGATTTTTATCATCGGAAACAGAATTAGCCCTCGACGTCTGAACAACTTTTTTTGAAAAAATCCCTAAGCCGCGCGGTCACAATTTCAGCAAAAATATGACGTTCTGCAATTCACTCAAAAATGTTTTGCAAACTGTTGCAAACTCTCCTCTGAAATGTTTTTCGGTGGAAACAGATGGGTTTTTATCATCGGAAACTGAATTAGCCCTTGACGTCTGAACAACCTTTTTTTGAAAAAATCCCTAAGCCGCGCGGTCACAATTTCAGCAAAAATGTGACGTTCTGCAATTCACTCAAAAATGTTGGCAAACTGTTGCAAGTGATCCCCTGAAATGTTTTTCGGTGGAAACAGATGGGTTTTTATCATCGGAAACTGAATTAGCCCTCGACGTCTGAACAACTTTTTTTTGAAAAAATCCCTAAGCCGCGCGGTCACATTTCAGCAAAAATATGACGTTCTGCAATTCACTCAAAAATGTTGGCAAACTGTTGCAAACTCTCCCCTGAAATGTTTTTCGGTGGAAACAGATGGGTTTTTATCATCGGAAGCTGAATTAGCCCTCGACGTCTGAACAACTTTTTTTGAAAAAATCCCTAAGCCGCGCGGTCACAATTTCAGCAAAAAATATGACGTTCTGTAATTCACTCAAAAATGTTGGCAAACTGTTGCAAACTCTCCCCTGAAATGTTTTTCGGTGGAAACAGATGGGTTTTTATCATCGGAAACAGACTTAGCCCTCGACGTCTGAACAACTTTTTTTTGAAAAAATCCCTAAGCCGCGCGGTCACAATTTCAGCAAAAATATGACGTTCTGCAATGCACTCAAAAATGTTGGCAAACTGTTGCAAACTCTCCCCTGAAATGTTTATCGGTGGAAACAGATGGGTTTTTATCATCGGAAACAGAACTCGCCCTCGACGTCTGAACAACTTTTTTTGAAAAAATCCCTAAACCGTGAAGTCACAATTTCAGCAAAAATATGACGTTCTGCAATTCACTCAAAAATGTTGGCAAACTGTTGCAAACTCTCCCCTGAAATGTTTTTTGGTGGAAACAGATGGGTTTTTATCATCGGAAACAGAATTAGCCCTCGACGTCTGAACAGCTTTTTTTGAAAAAATCCCTAAGCCGCGCGGTCACAATTTCAGCAAAAATATGACGTTCTGCAATTCACTCAAAAATGTTGGCAAACTGTTGCAAGTGATCCCCTGAAATGTTTTTCGGTGGAAACAGATGGGTTTTTATCATCGGAAACAGAATTAGCCCTCGACGTCTGAACAACTTTTTTTGAAAAAATCCCTAAACCGTGAAGTCACAATTTCAGCAAAAATATGACGTTCTGCAATTCACTCAAAAATGTTGGCAAACTGTTGCAAACTCTCCCCTGAAATGTTTTTCGGTGGAAACACATGGGTTTTTATCATCGGAAACAGAATTAGCCCTCGACGTCTGAACAGCTTTTTTTGAAAAAATCCCTAAACCGCGCGGTCACAATTTCAGCAAAAATATGACGTTCTGCAATTCACTCAAAAATGTTGGCAAACTGTTGCAAACTCTCCCCTGAAATGTTTTTCGGTGGAAACAGATGGGTTTTTATCATCGGAAACTGAATTAGCCCTCGACGTCTGAACAACTTTTTTTTGAAAAAATCCCTAAGCCGCGCGGTCACAATTTCAGCAAAAATATGACGTTCTGCAATTCACTCAAAAATGTTGGCAAACTGTTGCAAGTGATCCCCTGAAATGTTTTTCGGTGGAAACAGATGGGTTTTTATCATCGGAAACAGAATTAGCCCTCGACGTCTGAACAACTTTTTTTTGAAAAAATCCCTAAGCCGCGCGGTCACAATTTCAGCAAAAATATGACGTTCTGCAATTCACTCAAAAATGTTGGCAAACTGTTGCAAACTCTCCCCTGAAATGTTTTTCGGTGGAAACAGATGGGTTTTTATCATCGGAAACAGAATTAGCCCTCGACGTCTGAACAACTTTTTTTTGAAAAAATCCCTAAGCCGCGCGGTCACAATTTCAGCAAAAATATGACGTTCTGCAATGCACTCAAAAATGTTGGCAAACTGTTGCAAGTGATCCCCTTAAAGGTTTTTCGGTGGAAACAGATGGGTTTTTTTCATCGGAAACAGAATTAGCCCTCGACGTCTGAACAACTTTTTTTTGAAAAAATCCCTAAGCCGCGCGGTCACAATTTCAGCAAAAATATGACGTTCTGCAATTCACTCAAAAATGTTGGCAAACTGTTGCAAGTGATCCCCTGAAATGTTTTTCGGTGGAAACAGATGGGTTTTTATCATCGGAAACAGAATTAGCCCTCGACGTCTGAACAACTTTTTTTTGAAAAAATCCCTAAGCCGCGCGGTCACAATTTCAGCAAAAATATGACGTTCTGCAATTCACTCAAAAATGTTGGCAAACTGTTGCAAACTCTCCCCTGAAATGTTTTTCGGTGGAAACACATGGGTTTTTATCATCGGAAACTGAATTAGCCTTCGACGTCTGAACAACTTTTTTTTGAAAAAATCCCTAAGCCGCGCGGTCACAATTTCAGCAAAAATATGACGTTCTGCAATGCACTCAAAAATGTTGGCAAACTTTTGCAAGTGATCCCCTGAAAGGTTTTTCGGTGGAAACAGATGGGTTTTTATCATCGGAAACAGAATTAGCCGTCGACGTCTGAACAACTTTTTTTGAAAAAATCCCTAAGCCGCTCGGTCACAATTTCAGCAAAAAATCTGACGTTCTGTAATTCACTCCAAAATGTTGGCAAACTGTTGCAAGTGATCCGCTGAAATGTTTTTCGGTGGAAACAGATGGGTTTTTATCATCGGAAACAGAATTAGCCCTCGACGTCTGAACAACTTTTTTTGAAAAAATCCCTAAGCCGCACGGTCACAATTTCAGCAAAAATATGACGTTCTGCAATTCACTCAAAAATGTTGGCAAACTGTTGCAAACTCTCCCCTGAAATGTTTTTCGGTGGAAACAGATGGGTTTTTATCATCGGAAGCTGAATTAGCCCTCGACGTCTGAACAACTTTTTTTTAAAAAAATCCCTAAGCCGCGCGGTCACAATTTCAGCAAAAATATGACGTTCTGCAATTCACTCAAAAATGTTGGCAAACTGTTGCAAGTGATCCCCTGAAATGTTTTTCGGTGGAAACAGATGGGTTTTTATCATCGGAAACAGAATTAGCCCTCGACGTCTGAACAACTTTTTTTTGAAAAAATCCCTAAGCCGCGCGGTCACAATTTCAGCAAAAATATGACGTTCTGCAATTCACTCAAAAATGTTGGCAAACTGTTGCAAACTCTCCCCTGAAATGTTTTTCGGTGGAAACAGATGGGTTTTTATCATCGGAAACAGAATTAGCCCTCGACGTCTGAACAACTTTTTTTTGAAAAAATCCCTAAGCCGCGCGGTCACAATTTCAGCAAAAATATGACGTTCTGCAATGCACTCAAAAATGTTGGCAAACTGTTGCAAGTGATCCCCTTAAAGGTTTTTCGGTGGAAACAGATGGGTTTTTATCATCGGAAACTGAATTAGCCCTCGACGTCTGAACAACTTTTTTTTGAAAAAATCCCTAAGCCGCGCGGTCACATTTCAGCAAAAATATGACGTTCTGCAATTCACTCAAAAATGTTGGCAAACTGTTGCAAACTCTCCCCTGAAATGTTTTTCGGTGGAAACAGATGGGTTTTTATCATCGGAAGCTGAATTAGCCCTCGACGTCTGAACAACATTTTTTTGAAAAAATCCCTAAGCCGCGCGGTCACAATTTCAGCAAAAATATGACGTTCTGCAATTCACTCAAAAATGTTGGCAAACTGTTGCAAGTGATCCCCTGAAATGTTTTTCGGTGGAAACAGATGGGTTTTTATCATCGGAAACAGAATTAGCCCTCGACGTCTGAACAACTTTTTTTTGAAAAAATCCCTAAGCCGCGCGGTCACAATTTCAGCAAAAATATGACGTTCTGCAATTCACTCAAAAATGTTGGCAAACTGTTGCAAACTCTCCCCTGAAATGTTTTTCGGTGGAAACAGATGGGTTTTTATCATCGGAAACAGAATTAGCCCTCGACGTCTGAACAACTTTTTTTTGAAAAAATCCCTAAGCCGCGCGGTCACAATTTCAGCAAAAATATGACGTTCTGCAATGCACTCAAAAATGTTGGCAAACTGTTGCAAGTGATCCCCTTAAAGGTTTTTCGGTGGAAACAGATGGGTTTTTATCATCGGAAACAGAATTAGCCCTCGACGTCTGAACAACTTTTTTTTGAAAAAATCCCTAAGCCGCGCGGTCACAATTTCAGCAAAAATATGACGTTCTGCAATGCACTCAAAAATGTTGGCAAACTGTTGCAAGTGATCCCCTTAAAGGTTTTTCGGTGGAAACAGATGGGTTTTTATCATCGGAAACTGAATTAGCCCTCGACGTCTGAACAACTTTTTTTTGAAAAAATCCCTAAGCCGCGCGGTCACATTTCAGCAAAAATATGACGTTCTGCAATTCACTCAAAAATGTTGGCAAACTGTTGCAAACTCTCCCCTGAAATGTTTTTCGGTGGAAACAGATGGGTTTTTATCATCGGAAGCTGAATTAGCCCTCGACGTCTGAACAACTTTTTTTTGAAAAAATCCCTAAGCCGCGCGGTCACAATTTCAGCAAAAATATGACGTTCTGCAATTCACTCAAAAATGTTGGCAAACTGTTGCAAGTGATCCCCTGAAATGTTTTTCGGTGGAAACAGATGGGTTTTTATCATCGGAAACAGAATTAGCCCTCGACGTCTGAACAACTTTTTTTTGAAAAAATCCCTAAGCCGCGCGGTCACAATTTCAGCAAAAATATGACGTTCTGCAATTCACTCAAAAATGTTGGCAAACTGTTGCAAACTCTCCCCTGAAATGTTTTTCGGTGGAAACAGATGGGTTTTTATCATCGGAAACAGAATTAGCCCTCGACGTCTGAACAACTTTTTTTTGAAAAAATCCCTAAGCCGCGCGGTCACAATTTCAGCAAAAATATGACGTTCTGCAATGCACTCAAAAATGTTGGCAAACTGTTGCAAGTGATCCCCTTAAAGGTTTTTCGGTGGAAACAGATGGGTTTTTATCATCGGAAACAGAATTAGCCCTCGACGTCTGAACAACTTTTTTTTGAAAAAATCCCTAAGCCGCGCGGTCACAATTTCAGCAAAAATATGACGTTCTGCAATTCACTCAAAAATGTTGGCAAACTGTTGCAAGTGATCCCCTGAAATGTTTTTCGGTGGAAACAGATGGGTTTTTATCATCGGAAACAGAATTAGCCCTCGACGTCTGAACAACTTTTTTTTGAAAAAATCCCTAAGCCGCGCGGTCACAATTTCAGCAAAAATATGACGTTCTGCAATTCACTCAAAAATGTTGGCAAACTGTTGCAAGTGATCCCCTGAAATGTTTTTCGGTGGAAACAGATGGGTTTTTATCATCGGAAACAGAATTAGCCCTCGACGTCTGAACAACTTTTTTTTGAAAAAATCCCTAAGCCGCGCGGTCACAATTTCAGCAAAAATATGACGTTCTGCAATGCACTCAAAAATGTTGGCAAACTTTTGCAAGTGATCCCCTGAAAGGTTTTTCGGTGGAAACAGATGGGTTTTTATCATCGGAAACAGAATTAGCCGTCGACGTCTGAACAACTTTTTTTGAAAAAATCCCTAAGCCGCTCGGTCACAATTTCAGCAAAAAATCTGACGTTCTGTAATTCACTCCAAAATGTTGGCAAACTGTTGCAAGTGATCCGCTGAAATGTTTTTCGGTGGAAACAGATGGGTTTTTATCATCGGAAACAGAATTAGCCCTCGACGTCTGAACAACTTTTTTTGAAAAAATCCCTAAGCCGCACGGTCACAATTTCAGCAAAAATATGACGTTCTGCAATTCACTCAAAAATGTTGGCAAACTGTTGCAAGTGATCCCCTGAAATGTTTTTCAGTGGAAACAGATGGGTTTTTATCATCGGAAACAGAATTAGCCCTCGACGTCTGAACAACTTTTTTTGAAATAATCCCTAAGCCGCGCGGTCACAATTTCAGCAAAAATATGACGTTCTGCAATTCACTCAAAAATGTTGGCAAACTGTTGCAAGTGATCCCCTGAAATGTTTTTCGGTGGAAACAGATGGGTTTTTATCATCGGAAACAGAATTAGCCCCCGACGTCTGAACAACTTTTTTTAAAAAAATCGCTAGGCCGCGCGGTCACAATTTCAGCAAAAAATCTGACGTTCTGTAATTCACTCCAAAGTGTTGGCAAACTGTTGCAAGTGATCCCCTGAAATGTTTTTCAGTGGAAACAGATGGGTTTTTATCATCGGAAACTGAATTAGCCCTCGACGTCTGAGCAACTTTTTTTGAAAAAAATCCCTAAGCCGCGCGGTCACAATTTCAGCAAAAAATCTGACGTTCTGCAATTCACTCAAAAATGTTGGCAAACCGTGGCAAGTGATCCCCTGAAATTTTTTTCGGTGGAAACAGATGGGTTTTTATCATCGGAAACAGAATTAGCCCTCGACGTCTGAACAACTTTTTTTGAAAAAATCCCTAAGCCGCGTGGTCACAATTTCAGCAAAAATATGACGTTCTGCAATTCACTCAAAAATGTTGGCAAACTGTTGGAAGTGATCCCCTGAAATGTTTTTCAGTGGAAACAGATGGGTTTTTATCATCGGAAACAGAACTCGCCCTCGACGTCTGAACAACTTTTTTTGAAAAAATCCCTAAACCGCGAAGTAACAATTTCAGCAAAAATATGACGTTCTGCAATTCACTCAAAAATGTTGGCAAACTGTTGCAAACTCTCCCCTGAACTGTTTTTCGGTGGAAACAGATGGGTTTTTATCATCGGAAGCTGAATTAGCCCTCGACGTCTGAACAACTTTTTTTGAAAAAATCCCTAAGCCGCGCGGTCACAATTTCAGCAAAAAATCTGACGTTCTGTAATTCACTCAAAAATGTTGGCAAACTGTTGCAAACTCTCCTCTGAAATGTTTTTCGGTGGAAACAGATGGGTTTTTATCATCGGAAACTGAATTAGCCCTTGACGTCTGAACAACCTTTTTTTGAAAAAATCCCTAAGCCGCGCGGTCACAATTTCAGCAAAAATGTGACGTTCTGCAATTCACTCAAAAATGTTGGCAAACTGTTGCAAGTGATCCCCTGAAATGTTTTTCGGTGGAAACAGATGGGTTTTTATCATCGGAAACTGAATTAGCCCTCGACGTCTGAACAACTTTTTTTTGAAAAAATCCCTAAGCCGCGCGGTCACATTTCAGCAAAAATATGACGTTCTGCAATTCACTCAAAAATGTTGGCAAACTGTTGCAAACTCTCCCCTGAAATGTTTTTCGGTGGAAACAGATGGGTTTTTATCATCGGAAGCTGCATTAGCCCTCGACGTCTGAACAACTTTTTTTGAAAAAATCCCTAAGCCGCGCGGTCACAATTTCAGCAAAAAATATGACGTTCTGTAATTCACTCAAAAATGTTGGCAAACTGTTGCAAACTCTCCCCTGAAATGTTTTTCGGTGGAAACAGATGGGTTTTTATCATCGGAAACTGAATTAGCCCTCGACGTCTGAACAACTTTTTTTGAAAAAATCCCTAAGCCGCGCGGTCACAATTTCAGCAAAAAATTTGACATTATGTAATTCACTCCAAAATGTTGGCAAACTGTTGCAAGTGATCTCTTGAAATGTTTTTCGGTGGTAACAGATGGGTTTTTATCATCGGAAACTGAATTAGCCCTCGACGTCTGAACAACTTTTTTTTGAAAAAATCCCTAAGCCGCGCGGTCACAATTTCAGCAAAAATATGACGTTCTGCAATTCACTCAAAAATGTTGGCAAACTGTTGCAAGTGATCCCCTGAAATGTTTTTCGGTGGAAACAGATGGGTTTTTATCATCGGAAACAGAATTAGCCCTCGACGTCTGAACAACTTTTTTTTGAAAAAATCCCTAAGCCGCGCGGTCACAATTTCAGCAAAAATATGACGTTCTGCAATTCACTCAAAAATGTTGGCAAACTGTTGCAAGTGATCCGCTCAAATGTTTTTTGGTGGAAACAGATGGGTTTTTATCATCGGAAACAGAACTCGCCCTCGACGTCTGAACAACTTTTTTTGAAAAAATCCCTAAACCGCGAAGTCACAATTTCAGCAAAAATATGACGTTCTGCAATTCACTCAAAAATGTTGGCATACTGTTGCAAACTCTCCCCTGAAATGTTTTTCGGTGGAAACAGATGGGTTTTTATCATCGGAAACAGAATTAGCCCTCGACGTCTGAACAACTTTTTTTGAAAAAATCCCTAAGCCGCGCGGTCACAATTTCAGCAAAAAATTTGACATTATGTAATTCACTCCAAAATGTTGGCAAACTGTTGCAAGTGATCTCTTGAAATGTTTTTCGGTGGTAACAGATGGGTTTTTATCATCGGAAACTGAATTAGCCCTCGACGTCTGAACAACTTTTTTTTGAAAAAATCCCTAAGCCGCGCGGTCACAATTTCAGCAAAAATATGACGTTCTGCAATTCACTCAAAAATGTTGGCAAACTGTTGCAAGTGATCCCCTGAAATGTTTTTCGGTGGAAACAGATGGGTTTTTATCATCGGAAACAGAATTAGCCCTCGACGTCTGAACAACTTTTTTTTGAAAAAATCCCTAAGCCGCGCGGTCACAATTTCAGCAAAAATATGACGTTCTGCAATTCACTCAAAAATGTTGGCAAACTGTTGCAAGTGATCCCCTGAAATGTTTTTCGGTGGAAACAGATGGGTTTTTATCCTCGGAAACTTAATTAGCCCTCGACGTCTGAACAACTTTTTTTTGAAAAAATCCCTAAGCCGCGCGGTCACAATTTCAGCAAAAATATGACGTTCTGCAATTCACTCAAAAATGTTGGCAAACTGTTGCAAACTCTCCCCTGAAATGTTTTTCGGTGGAAACAGATGGGTTTTTATCATCGGAAGCTGAATTAGCCCTCGACGTCTGAACAACTTTTTTTTGAAAAAATCCCTAAGCCGCGCGGTCACAATTTCAGGAAAAATATGACGTTCTGCAATTCACTCAAAAATGTTGGCAAACTGTTGCAAGTGATCCTCCGAAAGGTTTTTCGGTGGAAACAGATGGGTTTTTATCATCGGAAACAGAATTAGCCCTCGACGTCTGAACAACTTTTTATGAAAAAATCCCTAAGCCGCGCGGTCACAATTTCAGCAAAAAATTTGACATTCTGTAATTCACTCCAAAATGTTGGCAAACTGTTGCAAGTGATCTCTTGAAATGTTTTTCGGTGGTAACAGATGGGTTTTTATCATCGGAAACAGAATTAGCCGTCGACGTCTGAACAACTTTTTTTGAAAAAATCCCTAAACCGCGCGGTCACAATTTCAGCAAAAATATGACGTTCTGCAATTCACTCAAAAATGTTGGCAAACTGTTGCAAACTCTCCCCTGAAATGTTTTTCAGTGGAAACAGATGGGTTTTTATCATCGGAAGCTGAATTAGCCCTCGACGTCTGAACAACTTTTTTTTGAAAAAATCCCTAAGCCGCGCGGTCACAATTTCAGCAAAAATATGACGTTCTGCAATTCACTCAAAAATGTTGGCAAACTGTTGCAAGTGATCCCCTGAAATGTTTTTCGGTGGAAACAGATGGGTTTTTATCATCGGAAACAGAATTAGCCCTCGACGTCTGAACAACTTTTTTTTGAAAAAATCCCTAAACCGCGAAGTAACAATTTCAGCAAAAATATGACGTTCTGCAATTCACTCAAAAATGTTGGCAAACTGTTGCAAGTGATCCCCTGAAATGTTTTTCGGTGGAAACACATGGGTTTTTATCATCGGAAACAGAATTAGCCCTCGACGTCTGAACAAAATTTTTTGAAAAAATCCCTAAACCGCGAAGTAACAATTTCAGCAAAAATATGACGTTCTGCAATTCACTCAAAAATGTTGGCAAACTGTTGCAAACTCTCCCCTGAACTGTTTTTCGGTGGACACAGATGGGTTTTTATCATCGGAAGCTGAATTAGCCCTCGACGTCTGAACAACTTTTTTTGAAAAAATCCCTAAGCCGCGCGGTCACAATTTCAGCAAAAATATGACGTTCTGCAATTCACTCAAAAATGTTGGCAAACTGTTGCAAGTGATCCCCTGAAATGTTTTTCGGTGGAAACAGATGCGTTTTTATCATCGGAAACAGAACTCGCCCTCGACGTCTGAACAACTTTTTTTGAAAAAATCCCTAAGCCGCGCGGTCACAATTTCAGCAAAAATATGACGTTCTGCAATTCACTCAAAAATGTTGGCAAACTGTTGCAAGTGATCCCCTGAAATGTTTTTCAGTGGAAACAGATGGGTTTTTATCATCGGAAACAGAATTAGCCCTCGACGTCTGAACAACTTTTTTTTGAAAAAATCCCTAAACCGCGAAGTAACAATTTCAGCAAAAATATGACGTTCTGCAATTCACTCAAAAATGTTGGCAAACTGTTGCAAGTGATCCCCTGAAATGTTTTTCGGTGGAAACAGATGCGTTTTTATCATCGGAAACAGAACTCGCCCTCGACGTCTGAACAACTTTTTTTGAAAAAATCCCTAAGCCGCGCGGTCACAATTTCTGCAAAAATATGACGTTCTGCAATTCACTCAAAAATGTTGGCAAACTGTTGCAAGTGATCCCCTGAAATGTTTTTCGGTGGAAACAGATGGGTTTTTATCATCGGAAACAGAATTAGCCCTCGACGTCTGAACAACTTTTTTTTGAAAAAATCCCTAAGCCGCGCGGTCACAATTTCAGCAAAAATATGACGTTCTGCAATTCACTAAAAAATGTTGGCAAACTGTTGCAAACTCTCCCCTGAAATGTTTTTCGGTGGAAACAGATGGGTTTTTATCATCGGAAACTGAATTAGCCCTCGACGTCTGAACAACGTTTTTTTTTTAAAAATCCCTAAGCCGCGCGGTCACAATTTCAGCAAAAATATGACGTTCTGCAATGCACTCAAAAATGTTGGCAAACTGTTGCAAACTCTCCCCTGAAATGTTTTTCGGTGGAAACAGATGGGTTTTTATCATCGGAAACAGAATTAGCCCTCGACGTCTGAACAACTTTTTTTTGAAAAAATCCCTAAGCCGCGCGGTCACAATTTCAGCAAAAAATCTTACGTTCTGTAATTCACTCCAAAATGTTGGCAAACTGTTGCAAGTGATCCCCTGAAATGTTTTTCGGTGGAAACAGATGGGTTTTTATCATCGGAAACAGAACTCGCCCTCGACGTCTGAACAACTTTTTTTGAAAAAATCCCTAAACCGCGAAGTCACAATTTCAGCAAAAATATGACGTTCTGCAATTCACTCAAAAATGTTGGCAAACTGTTGCAAGTGATCCCCTGAAATGTTTTTCGGTGGAAACAGATGGGTTTTTATCATCGGAAACAGAATTAGCCCTCGACGTCTGAACAACGTTTTTTTAAAAAAAATCCCTAAGCCGCGCGGTCACAATTTCAGCAAAAATATGACGTTCTGCAATGCACTCAAAAATGTTGGCAAACTTTTGCAAGTGATCCCCTGAAAGGTTTTTCGGTGGAAACAGATGGGTTTTTATCATCGGAAACAGAACTCGCCCTCGACGTCTGAACAACTTTTTTTGAAAAAATCCCTAAACCGCGAAGTCACAATTTCAGCAAAAATATGACGTTCTGCAATTCACTCAAAAATGTTGGCAAACTGTTGCAAACTCTCCCCTGAAATGTTTTTCGGTGGAAACAGATGGGTTTTTATCATCGGAAGCTGAATTAGCCCTCGACGTCTGAACAACTTTTTTTTGAAAAAATCCCTAAGCCGCGCGGTCACAATTTCAGGAAAAATATGACGTTCTGCAATTCACTCAAAAATGTTGGCAAACTGTTGCAAGTGATCCTCCGAAAGGTTTTTCGGTGGAAACAGATGGGTTTTTATCATCGGAAACAGAATTAGCCCTCGACGTCTGAACAACTTTTTTTGAAAAAATCCCTAAGCCGCGCGGTCACAATTTCAGGAAAAAATTTGACATTCTGTAATTCACTCCAAAATGTTGGCAAACTGTTGCAAGTGATCTCTTGAAATGTTTTTCGGTGGTAACAGATGGGTTTTTATCATCGGAAACAGAATTAGCCGTCGACGTCTGAACAACTTTTTTTGAAAAAATCCCTAAACCGCGCGGTCACAATTTCAGCAAAAATATGACGTTCTGCAATTCACTCAAAAATGTTGGCAAACTGTTGCAAACTCTCCCCTGAAATGTTTTTCAGTGGAAACAGATGGGTTTTTATCATCGGAAGCTGAATTAACCCTCGAAGTCTGAACAACTTTTTTTTGAAAAAATCCCTAAGCCGCGCGGTCACAATTTCAGCAAAAATATGACGTTCTGCAATTCACTCAAAAATGTTGGCAAACTGTTGCAAGTGATCCCCTGAAATGTTTTTCGGTGGAAACAGATGGGTTTTTATCATCGGAAACAGAATTAGCCCTCGACGTCTGAACAACGTTTTTTTTAAAAAAATCCCTAAGCCGCGCGGTCACAATTTCAGCAAAAATATGACGTTCTGCAATGCACTCAAAAATGTTGGCAAACTTTTGCAAGTGATCCCCTGAAAGGTTTTTCGGTGGAAACAGATGGGTTTTTATCATCGGAAACAGAACTCGCCCTCGACGTCTGAACAACTTTTTTTGAAAAAATCCCTAAACCGCGAAGTCACAATTTCAGCAAAAATATGACGTTCTGCAATTCACTCAAAAATGTTGGCAAACTGTTGCAAGTGATCCCCTGAAATGTTTTTCGGTGGAAACAGATGGGTTTTTATCATCGGAAACAGAATTAGCCCTCGACGTCTGAACAACTTTTTTTTGAAAAAATCCCTAAACCGCGAAGTAACAATTTCAGCAAAAATATGACGTTCTGCAATTCACTCAAAAATGTTGGCAAACTGTTGCAAGTGATCCCCTGAAATGTTTTTCGGTGGAAACACATGGGTTTTTATCATCGGAAACAGAATTAGCCCTCGACGTCTGAACAAAATTTTTTGAAAAAATCCCTAAACCGCGAAGTAACAATTTCAGCAAAAATATGACGTTCTGCAATTCACTCAAAAATGTTGGCAAACTGTTGCAAACTCTCCCCTGAACTGTTTTTCGGTGGACACAGATGGGTTTTTATCATCGGAAGCTGAATTAGCCCTCGACGTCTGAACAACTTTTTTTGAAAAAATCCCTAAGCCGCGCGGTCACAATTTCAGCAAAAATATGACGTTCTGCAATTCACTCAAAAATGTTGGCAAACTGTTGCAAGTGATCCCCTGAAATGTTTTTCGGTGGAAACAGATGCGTTTTTATCATCGGAAACAGAACTCGCCCTCGACGTCTGAACAACTTTTTTTTGAAAAAATCCCTAAGCCGCGCGGTCACAATTTCAGCAAAAAATCTTACGTTCTGTAATTCACTCCAAAATGTTGGCAAACTGTTGCAAGTGATCCCCTGAAATGTTTTTCGGTGGAAACAGATGGGTTTTTATCATCGGAAACAGAACTCGCCCTCGACGTCTGAACAACTTTTTTTGAAAAAATCCCTAAACCGCGAAGTCACAATTTCAGCAAAAATATGACGTTCTGCAATTCACTCAAAAATGTTGGCAAACTGTTGCAAGTGATCCCCTGAAATGTTTTTCGGTGGAAACAGATGGGTTTTTATCATCGGAAACAGAATTAGCCCTCGACGTCTGAACAACGTTTTTTTAAAAAAAATCCCTAAGCCGCGCGGTCACAATTTCAGCAAAAATATGACGTTCTGCAATGCACTCAAAAATGTTGGCAAACTTTTGCAAGTGATCCCCTGAAAGGTTTTTCGGTGGAAACAGATGGGTTTTTATCATCGGAAACAGAACTCGCCCTCGACGTCTGAACAACTTTTTTTGAAAAAATCCCTAAACCGCGAAGTCACAATTTCAGCAAAAATATGACGTTCTGCAATGCACTCAAAAATGTTGGCAAACTGTTGCAAACTCTCCCCTGAAATGTTTTTCGGTGGAAACAGATGGGTTTTTATCATCGGAAACAGAATTAGCCCTCGACGTCTGAACAACTTTTTTTTGAAAAAATCCCTAAGCCGCGCGGTCACAATTTCAGCAAAAAATCTTACGTTCTGTAATTCACTCCAAAATGTTGGCAAACTGTTGCAAGTGATCCCCTGAAATGTTTTTCGGTGGAAACAGATGGGTTTTTATCATCGGAAACAGAACTCGCCCTCGACGTCTGAACAACTTTTTTTGAAAAAATCCCTAAACCGCGAAGTCACAATTTCAGCAAAAATATGACGTTCTGCAATTCACTCAAAAATGTTGGCAAACTGTTGCAAGTGATCCCCTGAAATGTTTTTCGGTGGAAACAGATGGGTTTTTATCATCGGAAACAGAATTAGCCCTCGACGTCTGAACAACGTTTTTTTAAAAAAAATCCCTAAGCCGCGCGGTCACAATTTCAGCAAAAATATGACGTTCTGCAATGCACTCAAAAATGTTGGCAAACTTTTGCAAGTGATCCCCTGAAAGGTTTTTCGGTGGAAACAGATGGGTTTTTATCATCGGAAACAGAACTCGCCCTCGACGTCTGAACAACTTTTTTTGAAAAAATCCCTAAACCGCGAAGTCACAATTTCAGCAAAAATATGACGTTCTGCAATTCACTCAAAAATGTTGGCAAACTGTTGCAAACTCTCCCCTGAAATGTTTTTCGGTGGAAACAGATGGGTTTTTATCATCGGAAGCTGAATTAGCCCTCGACGTCTGAACAACTTTTTTTTGAAAAAATCCCTAAGCCGCGCGGTCACAATTTCAGGAAAAATATGACGTTCTGCAATTCACTCAAAAATGTTGGCAAACTGTTGCAAGTGATCCCCTGAAATGTTTTTCGGTGGAAACAGATGGGTTTTTATCATCGGAAACAGAATTAGCCCTCGACGTCTGAACAACTTTTTTTTGAAAAAATCCCTAAACCGCGAAGTAACAATTTCAGCAAAAATATGACGTTCTGCAATTCACTCAAAAATGTTGGCAAACTGTTGCAAGTGATCCCCTGAAATGTTTTTCGGTGGAAACACATGGGTTTTTATCATCGGAAACAGAATTAGCCCTCGACGTCTGAACAAAATTTTTTGAAAAAATCCCTAAACCGCGAAGTAACAATTTCAGCAAAAATATGACGTTCTGCAATTCACTCAAAAATGTTGGCAAACTGTTGCAAACTCTCCCCTGAACTGTTTTTCGGTGGACACAGATGGGTTTTTATCATCGGAAGCTGAATTAGCCCTCGACGTCTGAACAACTTTTTTTGAAAAAATCCCTAAGCCGCGCGGTCACAATTTCAGCAAAAATATGACGTTCTGCAATTCACTCAAAAATGTTGGCAAACTGTTGCAAGTGATCCCCTGAAATGTTTTTCGGTGGAAACAGATGCGTTTTTATCATCGGAAACAGAACTCGCCCTCGACGTCTGAACAACTTTTTTTGAAAAAATCCCTAAGCCGCGCGGTCACAATTTCAGCAAAAATATGACGTTCTGCAATTCACTCAAAAATGTTGGCAAACTGTTGCAAGTGATCCCCTGAAATGTTTTTCAGTGGAAACAGATGGGTTTTTATCATCGGAAACAGAATTAGCCCTCGACGTCTGAACAACTTTTTTTTGAAAAAATCCCTAAACCGCGAAGTAACAATTTCAGCAAAAATATGACGTTCTGCAATTCACTCAAAAATGTTGGCAAACTGTTGCAAGTGATCCCCTGAAATGTTTTTCGGTGGAAACAGATGCGTTTTTATCATCGGAAACAGAACTCGCCCTCGACGTCTGAACAACTTTTTTTGAAAAAATCCCTAAGCCGCGCGGTCACAATTTCTGCAAAAATATGACGTTCTGCAATTCACTCAAAAATGTTGGCAAACTGTTGCAAGTGATCCCCTGAAATGTTTTTCGGTGGAAACAGATGGGTTTTTATCATCGGAAACAGAATTAGCCCTCGACGTCTGAACAACTTTTTTTTGAAAAAATCCCTAAGCCGCGCGGTCACAATTTCAGCAAAAATATGACGTTCTGCAATTCACTAAAAAATGTTGGCAAACTGTTGCAAACTCTCCCCTGAAATGTTTTTCGGTGGAAACAGATGGGTTTTTATCATCGGAAACTGAATTAGCCCTCGACGTCTGAACAACGTTTTTTTTTTAAAAATCCCTAAGCCGCGCGGTCACAATTTCAGCAAAAATATGACGTTCTGCAATGCACTCAAAAATGTTGGCAAACTGTTGCAAACTCTCCCCTGAAATGTTTTTCGGTGGAAACAGATGGGTTTTTATCATCGGAAACAGAATTAGCCCTCGACGTCTGAACAACTTTTTTTTGAAAAAATCCCTAAGCCGCGCGGTCACAATTTCAGCAAAAAATCTTACGTTCTGTAATTCACTCCAAAATGTTGGCAAACTGTTGCAAGTGATCCCCTGAAATGTTTTTCGGTGGAAACAGATGGGTTTTTATCATCGGAAACAGAACTCGCCCTCGACGTCTGAACAACTTTTTTTGAAAAAATCCCTAAACCGCGAAGTCACAATTTCAGCAAAAATATGACGTTCTGCAATTCACTCAAAAATGTTGGCAAACTGTTGCAAGTGATCCCCTGAAATGTTTTTCGGTGGAAACAGATGGGTTTTTATCATCGGAAACAGAATTAGCCCTCGACGTCTGAACAACGTTTTTTTAAAAAAAATCCCTAAGCCGCGCGGTCACAATTTCAGCAAAAATATGACGTTCTGCAATGCACTCAAAAATGTTGGCAAACTTTTGCAAGTGATCCCCTGAAAGGTTTTTCGGTGGAAACAGATGGGTTTTTATCATCGGAAACAGAACTCGCCCTCGACGTCTGAACAACTTTTTTTGAAAAAATCCCTAAACCGCGAAGTCACAATTTCAGCAAAAATATGACGTTCTGCAATTCACTCAAAAATGTTGGCAAACTGTTGCAAACTCTCCCCTGAAATGTTTTTCGGTGGAAACAGATGGGTTTTTATCATCGGAAGCTGAATTAGCCCTCGACGTCTGAACAACTTTTTTTTGAAAAAATCCCTAAGCCGCGCGGTCACAATTTCAGGAAAAATATGACGTTCTGCAATTCACTCAAAAATGTTGGCAAACTGTTGCAAGTGATCCTCCGAAAGGTTTTTCGGTGGAAACAGATGGGTTTTTATCATCGGAAACAGAATTAGCCCTCGACGTCTGAACAACTTTTTTTGAAAAAATCCCTAAGCCGCGCGGTCACAATTTCAGGAAAAAATTTGACATTCTGTAATTCACTCCAAAATGTTGGCAAACTGTTGCAAGTGATCTCTTGAAATGTTTTTCGGTGGTAACAGATGGGTTTTTATCATCGGAAACAGAATTAGCCGTCGACGTCTGAACAACTTTTTTTGAAAAAATCCCTAAACCGCGCGGTCACAATTTCAGCAAAAATATGACGTTCTGCAATTCACTCAAAAATGTTGGCAAACTGTTGCAAACTCTCCCCTGAAATGTTTTTCAGTGGAAACAGATGGGTTTTTATCATCGGAAGCTGAATTAACCCTCGAAGTCTGAACAACTTTTTTTTGAAAAAATCCCTAAGCCGCGCGGTCACAATTTCAGCAAAAATATGACGTTCTGCAATTCACTCAAAAATGTTGGCAAACTGTTGCAAGTGATCCCCTGAAATGTTTTTCGGTGGAAACAGATGGGTTTTTATCATCGGAAACAGAATTAGCCCTCGACGTCTGAACAACGTTTTTTTTAAAAAAATCCCTAAGCCGCGCGGTCACAATTTCAGCAAAAATATGACGTTCTGCAATGCACTCAAAAATGTTGGCAAACTTTTGCAAGTGATCCCCTGAAAGGTTTTTCGGTGGAAACAGATGGGTTTTTATCATCGGAAACAGAACTCGCCCTCGACGTCTGAACAACTTTTTTTGAAAAAATCCCTAAACCGCGAAGTCACAATTTCAGCAAAAATATGACGTTCTGCAATTCACTCAAAAATGTTGGCAAACTGTTGCAAACTCTCCCCTGAAATGTTTTTCGGTGGAAACAGATGGGTTTTTATCATCGGAAGCTGAATTAGCCCTCGACGTCTGAACAACTTTTTTTTGAAAAAATCCCTAAGCCGCGCGGTCACAATTTCAGGAAAAATATGACGTTCTGCAATTCACTCAAAAATGTTGGCAAACTGTTGCAAGTGATCCTCCGAAAGGTTTTTCGGTGGAAACAGATGGGTTTTTATCATCGGAAACAGAATTAGCCCTCGACGTCTGAACAACTTTTTTTGAAAAAATCCCTAAGCCGCGCGGTCACAATTTCAGCAAAAAATTTGACATTCTGTAATTCACTCCAAAATGTTGGCAAACTGTTGCAAGTGATCTCTTGAAATGTTTTTCGGTGGTAACAGATGGGTTTTTATCATCGGAAACAGAATTAGCCGTCGACGTCTGAACAACTTTTTTTGAAAAAATCCCTAAACCGCGCGGTCACAATTTCAGCAAAAATATGACGTTCTGCAATTCACTCAAAAATGTTGGCAAACTGTTGCAAACTCTCCCCTGAAATGTTTTTCAGTGGAAACAGATGGGTTTTTATCATCGGAAGCTGAATTAACCCTCGACGTCTGAACAACTTTTTTTTGAAAAAATCCCTAAGCCGCGCGGTCACAATTTCAGCAAAAATATGACGTTCTGCAATTCACTCAAAAATGTTGGCAAACTGTTGCAAGTGATCCCCTGAAATGTTTTTCGGTGGAAACAGATGGGTTTTTATCATCGGAAACAGAATTAGCCCTCGACGTCTGAACAACTTTTTTTTGAAAAAATCCCTAAACCGCGAAGTAACAATTTCAGCAAAAATATGACGTTCTGCAATTCACTCAAAAATGTTGGCAAACTGTTGCAAGTGATCCCCTGAAATGTTTTTCGGTGGAAACAGATGCGTTTTTATCATCGGAAACAGAACTCGCCCTCGACGTCTGAACAACTTTTTTTGAAAAAATCCCTAAACCGCGAAGTAACAATTTCAGCAAAAATATGACGTTCTGCAATTCACTCAAAAATGTTGGCAAACTGTTGCAAACTCTCCCCTGAACTGTTTTTCGGTGGACACAGATGGGTTTTTATCATCGGAAGCTGAATTAGCCCTCGACGTCTGAACAACTTTTTTTGAAAAAATCCCTAAGCCGCGCGGTCACAATTTCAGCAAAAATATGACGTTCTGCAATTCACTCAAAAATGTTGGCAAACTGTTGCAAGTGATCCCCTGAAATGTTTTTCGGTGGAAACAGATGGGTTTTTATCATCGGAAACAGAATTAGCCCTCGACGTCTGAACAACTTTTTTTTGAAAAAATCCCTAAACCGCGAAGTAACAATTTCAGCAAAAATATGACGTTCTGCAATTCACTCAAAAATGTTGGCAAACTGTTGCAAGTGATCCCCTGAAATGTTTTTCGGTGGAAACAGATGCGTTTTTATCATCGGAAACAGAACTCGCCCTCGACGTCTGAACAACTTTTTTTGAAAAAATCCCTAAACCGCGAAGTAACAATTTCAGCAAAAATATGACGTTCTGCAATTCACTCAAAAATGTTGGCAAACTGTTGCAAACTCTCCCCTGAAATGTTTTTCGGTGGAAACAGATGGGTTTTTATCATCGGAAACTGAATTAGCCCTTGACGTCTGAACAACTTTTTTTTTAAAAAATCGCTAGGCCGCGCGGTCACAATTTCAGCAAAAAATCTGACGTTCTGTAATTCACTCAAAAATGTTGGCAAACCGTGGCAAGTGATCCCCTGAAATGTTTTTCGGTGGAAACAGATGGGTTTTTATCATCGGAAACAGAATTAGCCCTCGACGTCTGAACAACTTTTTTTGAAAAAATCCCTAAGCCGCGCGGTCACTATTTTAGCAAAAATATGACGTTCTGCAATTCACTCAAAAATGTTGGCAAACTGTTGCAAACTCTCCCCTGAAATGTTTTTCGGTGGAAACAGATGGGTTTTTATCATCTGAAACAGAATTAGCCCTCGACGTCTGAACAACTTTTTTTTGAAAAAATGCCTAAGCCGCGCGGTCACAATTTCAGCAAAAAATCTTACGTTCTGTAATTCACTCCAAAATGTTGGCAAACTGTTGCAAGTGATCCCCTGAAATGTTTTTCGGTGGAAACAGATGGGTTTTTATCATCGGAAACAGAACTCGCCCTCGACGTCTGAACAACTTTTTTTGAAAAAATGCCTAAACCGCGAAGTAACAATTTCAGCAAAAATATGACGTTCTGTAATTCACTCAAAAATGTTGGCAAACTGTTGCAAACTCTCCCCTGAAATGTTTTTCGGTGGAAACAGATGGGTTTTTATCATCGGAAGCTGAATTAGCCCTCGACGTCTGAACAACTTTTTTTGAAAAAATCCCTAAGCCGCGCGGTCACAATTTCAGCAAAAATATGACGTTCTGCAATTCACTCAAAAATGTTGGCAAACTGTTGCAAGTGATCCCCTGAAATGTTTTTCGGTGGAAACAGATGGGTTTTTATCGTCGGAAACAGAATTAGCCCTCGACGTCTGAACAACTTTTTTTTGAAAAAATCCCTAAGCCGTGCGGTCACAATTTCAGCAAAAATATGACGTTCTGCAATTCACTCAAAAATGTTGGCAAACTGTTGCAAACTCTCCCCTGAAATGTTTTTCGGTGGAAACAGATGGGTTTTTATCATCGGAAACTGAATTAGCCCTCGACGTCTGAACAACGTTTTTTTTTAAAAAATCCCTAAGCCGCGCGGTCACAATTTCAGCAAAAATATGACGTTCTGCAATTCACTCAAAAATGTTGGCAAACTGTTGCAAACTCTCCCCTGAAATGTTTTTCGGTGGAAACAGATGGGTTTTTATCATCGGAAACTGAATTAGCCCTCGACGTCTGAACAACTTTTTTTTGAAAAAATCCCTAAGCCGCGCGGTCACAATTTCAGCAAAAATATGACTTTCTGCAATGCACTCAAAAATGTTGGCAAACTTTTGCAAGTGATCCCCTGAAAGGTTTTTCGGTGGAAACAGATGGGTTTTTATCATCGGAAACAGAATTAGCCGTCGACGTCTGAACAACTTTTTTTGAAAAAATCCCTAAGCCGCGCGGTCACAATTTCAGCAAAAAATTTGACATTCTGTAATTCACTCCAAAATGTTGGCAAACTGTTGCAAGTGATCTCTTGAAATGTTTTTCGGTGGTAACAGATGGGTTTTTATCATCGGAAACAGAATTAGCCGTCGACGTCTGAACAACTTTTTTTGAAAAAATCCCTAAACCGCGCGGTCACAATTTCAGCAAAAATATGACGTTCTGCAATTCACTCAAAAATGTTGGCAAACTGTTGCAAACTCTCCCCTGAAATGTTTTTCAGTGGAAACAGATGGGTTTTTATCATCGGAAGCTGAATTAGCCCTCGACGTCTGAACAACTTTTTTTTGAAAAAATCCCTAAGCCGCGCGGTCACAATTTCAGCAAAAATATGACGTTCTGCAATTCACTCAAAAATGTTGGCAAACTGTTGCAAACTCTCCCCTGAACTGTTTTTCGGTGGACACAGATGGGTTTTTATCATCGGAAGCTGAATTAGCCCTCGACGTCTGAACAACTTTTTTTGAAAAAATCCCTAAGCCGCGCGGTCACAATTTCAGCAAAAATATGACGTTCTGCAATTCACTCAAAAATGTTGGCAAACTGTTGCAAGTGATCCCCTGAAATGTTTTTCGGTGGAAACAGATGGGTTTTTATCATCGGAAACAGAATTAGCCCTCGACGTCTGAACAACTTTTTTTTGAAAAAATCCCTAAACCGCGAAGTAACAATTTCAGCAAAAATATGACGTTCTGCAATTCACTCAAAAATTTTGGCAAACTGTTGCAAACTCTCCCCTGAAATGTTTTTTGGTGGAAACAGATGGGTTTTTATCATCGGAAACAGAATTAGCCCTCGACGTCTGAACAACTTTTTTTGAAAAAATCCCTAAACCGCGAAGTAAGAATTTCAGCAAAAATATGATGTTCTGCAATTCACTCAAAAATGTTGGCAAACTGTTGCAAACTCTCCCCTGAAATGTTTTTCGGTGGAAACAGATGGGTTTTTATCATCGGAAACTGAATTAGCCCTTGACGTCTGAACAACTTTTTTTTGAAAAAATCGCTAGGCCGCGCGGTCACAATTTCAGCAAAAAATCTGACGTTCTGTAATTCACTCAAAAATGTTGGCAAACCGTGGCAAGTGATCCCCTGAAATGTTTTTCGGTGGAAACAGATGGGTTTTTATCATCGGAAACAGAATTAGCCCTCGACGTCTGAACAACTTTTTTTTGAAAAAATGCCTAAGCCGCGCGGTCACAATTTCAGCAAAAAATCTTACGTTCTGTAATTCACTCAAAAATGTTGGCAAACTGTTGCAAGTGATCCCCTGAAATGTTTTTCGGTGGAAACAGATGGGTTTTTATCATCGGAAACAGAATTAGCCCTCGACGTCTGAACAACTTTTTTTTGAAAAAATCCCTAAGCCGCGCGGTCACAATTTCAGCAAAAATATGACGTTCTGCAATTCACTCAAAAATGTTGGCAAACTGTTGCAAGTGATCCCCTGAAATGTTTTTCGGTGGAAACAGATGGGTTTTTATCATCGGAAACAGAATTAGCCCTCGATGTCTGAACAACTTTTTTTTGAAAAAATCCCTAAGCCGCGCGGTCACAATTTCAGCAAAAATATGACGTTCTGCAATTCACTCAAAAATGTTGGCAAACTGTTGCAAACTCTCCCCTGAAATGTTTTTCGGTGGAAACAGATGGGTTTTTATCATCGGAAACTGAATTAGCCCTCGACGTCTGAACAACTTTTTTTTGAAAAAATCCCTAAGCCGCGCGGTCACAATTTCAGCAAAAATATGACGTTCTGCAATTCACTCAAAAATGTTGGCAAACTGTTGCAAACTCTCCCCTGAAATGTTTTTCGGTGGAAACAGATGGGTTTTTATCATCGGAAACTGAATTAGCCCTCGACGTCTGAACAACTTTTTTTTGAAAAAATCCCTAAGCCGCGCGGTCACAATTTCAGCAAAAATATGACTTTCTGCAATGCACTCAAAAATGTTGGCAAACTTTTGCAAGTGATCCCCTGAAAGGTTTTTCGGTGGAAACAGATGGGTTTTTATCATCGGAAACAGAATTAGCCGTCGACCTCTGAACAACTTTTTTTGAAAAAATCCCTAAGCCGCGCGGTCACAATTTCAGCAAAAATATGACGTTCTGTAATTCACTCCAAAATGTTGGCAAACTGTTGCAAGTGATCTCTTGAAATGTTTTTCGGTGGTAACAGATGGGTTTTTATCATCGGAAACAGAATTAGCCGTCGACGTCTGAACAACTTTTTTTGAAAAAATCCCTAAACCGCGCGGTCACAATTTCAGCAAAAATATGACGTTCTGCAATTCACTCAAAAATGTTGGCAAACTGTTGCAAACTCTCCCCTGAAATGTTTTTCAGTGGAAACAGATGGGTTTTTATCATCGGAAGCTGAATTAGCCCTCGACGTCTGAACAACTTTTTTTTGAAAAAATCCCTAAGCCGCGCGGTCACAATTTCAGCAAAAATATGACGTTCTGCAATTCACTCAAAAATGTTGGCAAACTGTTGCAAGTGATCCCCTGAAATGTTTTTCGGTGGAAACAGATGGGTTTTTATCATCGGAAACAGAATTAGCCCTCGATGTCTGAACAACTTTTTTTTGAAAAAATCCCTAAGCCGCGCGGTCACAATTTCAGCAAAAATATGACGTTCTGCAATTCACTCAAAAATGTTGGCAAACTGTTGCAAACTCTCCCCTGAAATGTTTTTGGTGGAAACAGATGGGTTTTTATCATCGGAAACTGAATTAGCCCTCGACGTCTGAACAACTTTTTTTTGAAAAAATCCCTAAGCCGTGCGGTCACAATTTCAGCAAAAATATGACGTTCTGCAATTCACTCAAAAATGTTGGCAAACTGTTGCAAGTGATCCCCTGAAATGTTTTTCGGTGGAAACAGATGGGTTTTTATCATCGGAAACTGAATTAGCCCTCGACGTCTGAACAACTTTTTTTTGAAAAAATCCCTAAGCCGCGCGGTCACAATTTCAGCAAAAATATGACGTTCTGCAATTCACTCAAAAATGTTGGCAAACTGTTGCAAGTGATCCCCTGAAATGTTTTTCGGTGGAAACAGATGGGTTTTTATCATCGGAAACAGAATTAGCCCTCGACGTCTGAACAACTTTTTTTTGAAAAAATCCCTAAGCCGCGCGGTCACAATTTCAGCAAAAATATGACGTTCTGCAATTCACTCAAAAATGTTGGCAAACTGTTGCAAACTCTCCCCTGAAATGTTTTTCGGTGGAAACAGATGGGTTTTTATCATCGGAAACTGAATTAGCCCTCGACGTCTGAACAACTTTTTTTTGAAAAAATCCCTAAGCCGCGCGGTCACAATTTCAGCAAAAATATGACGTTCTGCAATGCACTCAAAAATGTTGGCAAACTTTTGCAAGTGATCCCCTGAAAGGTTTTTCGGTGGAAACAGATGGGTTTTTATCATCGGAAACAGAATTAGCCGTCGACGTCTGAACAACTTTTTTTGAAGAAATCCCTAAGCCGCGCGGTCACAATTTCAGCAAAAAATCTGACGTTCTGTAATTCACTCCAAAATGTTGGCAAACTGTTGCAAGTGATCCGCTGAAATTTTTTTCGGTGGAAACAGATGGGTTTTTATCATTGGAAACAGAATTAGCCCTCGACGTCTGAACAACTTTTTTTTGAAAAAATCCCTAAGCCGTGCGGTCACAATTTCAGCAAAAATATGACGTTCTGCAATTCACTCAAAAATGTTGGCAAACTGTTGCAAACTCTCCCATGAAATGTTTTTCGGTGGAAACAGATGGGTTTTTATCATCGGAAACTGAATTAGCCCTCGACGTCTGAACAACTTTTTTTTGAAAAAATCCCTAAGCCGCGCGGTCACAATTTCAGCAAAAATATGACGTTCTGCAATTCACTCAAAAATGTTGGCAAACTGTTGCAAGTGATCCCCTGAAATGTTTTTCGGTGGAAACAGATGGGTTTTTATCATCGGAAACAGAATTAGCCCTCGATGTCTGAACAACTTTTTTTTGAAAAAATCCCTAAGCCGCGCGGTCACAATTTCAGCAAAAATATGACGTTCTGCAATTCACTCAAAAATGTTGGCAAACTGTTGCAAACTCTCCCCTGAAATGTTTTTCGGTGGATACAGATGGGTTTTTATCATCGGAAACTGAATTAGTCCTCGACGTCTGAACAACTTTTTTTTGAAAAAATCCCTAAGCCGCGCGGTCACAATTTCAGCAAAAATATGACGTTCTGCAATTCACTCAAAAATGTTGGCAAACTGTTGCAAACTCTCCCCTGAAATGTTTTTCGGTGGAAACAGATAGGTTTTTATCATCGGAAACTGAATTAGCCCTCGACGTCTGAACAACTTTTTTTTGAAAAAATCCCTAAGCCGCGCGGTCACAATTTCAGCAAAAATATGACGTTCTGCAATGCACTCAAAAATGTTGGCAAACTTTTGCAAGTGATCCCCTGAAAGGTTTTTCGGTGGAAACAGATGGGTTTTTATCATCGGAAACAGAATTAGCCGTCGACGTCTGAACAACTTTTTTTGAAAAAATCCCTAAGCCGCGCGGTCACAATTTCAGCAAAAAATCTTACGTGCTGTAATTCACTCCAAAATGTTGGCAAACTGTTGCAAGTGATCCCCTGAAATGTTTTTCGGTGGAAACAGATGGGTTTTTATCATCGGAAACAGAACTCGCCCTCGACGTCTGAACAACTTTTTTTGAAAAAATCCCTAAACCGCGAAGTCACAATTTCAGCAAAAATATGACGTTCTGCAATTCACTCAAAAATGTTGGCAAACTGTTGCAAACTCTCCCCTGAAATGTTTTTCGGTGGAAACAGATGGGTTTTTATCATCGGAAGCTGAATTAGCCCTCGACGTCTGAACAACTTTTTTTTGAAAAAATCCCTAAGCCGCGCGGTCACAATTTCAGGAAAAATATGACGTTCTGCAATTCACTCAAAAATGTTGGCAAACTGTTGCAAGTGATCCTCCGAAAGGTTTTTCGGTGGAAACAGATGGGTTTTTATCATCGGAAACAGAATTAGCCCTCGACGTCTGAACAACTTTTTTTGAAAAAATCCCTAAGCCGCGCGGTCACAATTTCAGCAAAAAATTTGACATTCTGTAATTCACTCCAAAATGTTGGCAAACTGTTGCAAGTGATCTCTTGAAATGTTTTTCGGTGGTAACAGATGGGTTTTTATCATCGGAAACAGAATTAGCCGTCGACGTCTGAACAACTTTTTTTGAAAAAATCCCTAAACCGCGCGGTCACAATTTCAGCAAAAATATGACGTTCTGCAATTCACTCAAAAATGTTGGCAAACTGTTGCAAACTCTCCCCTGAAATGTTTTTCAGTGGAAACAGATGGGTTTTTATCATCGGAAGCTGAATTAGCCCTCGACGTCTGAACAACTTTTTTTTGAAAAAATCCCTAAGCCGCGCGGTCACAATTTCAGCAAAAATATGACGTTCTGCAATTCACTCAAAAATGTTGGCAAACTGTTGCAAGTGATCCCCTGAAATGTTTTTCGGTGGAAACAGATGGGTTTTTATCATCGGAAACAGAATTAGCCCTCGACGTCTGAAAAACTTTTTTTTGAAAAAATCCCTAAACCGCGAAGTAACAATTTCAGCAAAAATATGACGTTCTGCAATTCACTCAAAAATGTTGGCAAACTGTTGCAAGTGATCCCCTGAAATGTTTTTCGGTGGAAACAGATGCGTTTTTATCATCGGAAACAGAACTCGCCCTCGACGTCTGAACAACTTTTTTTGAAAAAATCCCTAAACCGCGAAGTAACAATTTCAGCAAAAATATGACGTTCTGCAATTCACTCAAAAATGTTGGCAAACTGTTGCAAATTCTCCCCTGAACTGTTTTTCGGTGGACACAGATGGGTTTTTATCATCGGAAGCTGAATTAGCCCTCGACGTCTGAACAACTTTTTTTGAAAAAATCCCTAAGCCGCGCGGTCACAATTTCAGCAAAAATATGACGTTCTGCAATTCACTCAAAAATGTTGGCAAACTGTTGCAAGTGATCCCCTGAAATGTTTTTCGGTGGAAACAGATGGGTTTTTATCATCGGAAACAGAATTAGCCCTCGACGTCTGAACAACTTTTTTTTGAAAAAATCCCTAAACCGCGAAGTAACAATTTCAGCAAAAATATGACGTTCTGCAATTCACTCAAAAATGTTGGCAAACTGTTGCAAGTGATCCCCTGAAATGTTTTTCGGTGGAAACAGATGCGTTTTTATCATCGGAAACAGAACTCGCCCTCGACGTCTGAACAACTTTTTTTGAAAAAATCCCTAAACCGCGAAGTAACAATTTCAGCAAAAATATGACGTTCTGCAATTCACTCAAAAATGTTGGCAAACTGTTGCAAACTCTCCCCTGAAATGTTTTTCGGTGGAAACAGATGGGTTTTTATCATCGGAAACTGAATTAGCCCTTGACGTCTGAACAACTTTTTTTTGAAAAAATCGCTAGGCCGCGCGGTCACAATTTCAGCAAAAAATCTGACGTTCTGTAATTCACTCAAAAATGTTGGCAAACCGTGGCAAGTGATCCCCTGAAATGTTTTTCGGTGGAAACAGATGGGTTTTTATCATCGGAAACAGAATTAGCCCTCGACGTCTGAACAACTTTTTTTGAAAAAATCCCTAAGCCGCGCGGTCACTATTTTAGCAAAAATATGACGTTCTGCAATTCACTCAAAAATGTTGGCAAACTGTTGCAAACTCTCCCCTGAAATGTTTTTCGGTGGAAACAGATGGGTTTTTATCATCGGAAACAGAATTAGCCCTCGACGTCTGAACAACTTTTTTTTGAAAAAATGCGTAAGCCGCGCGGTCACAATTTCAGCAAAAAATCTTACGTTCTGTAATTCACTCCAAAATGTTGGCAAACTGTTGCAAGTGATCCCCTGAAATGTTTTTCGGTGGAAACAGATGGGTTTTTATCATCGGAAACAGAACTCGCCCTCGACGTCTGAACAACTTTTTTTGAAAAAATCCCTAAACCGCGAAGTAACAATTTCAGCAAAAATATGACGTTCTGCAATTCACTCAAAAATGTTGGCAAACTGTTGCAAACTCTCCCCTGAAATGTTTTTCGGTGGAAACAGATGGGTTTTTATCATCGGAAGCTGAATTAGCCCTCGACGTCTGAACAACTTTTTTTTGAAAAAATCCCTAAGCCGCGCGGTCACAATTTCAGCAAAAATATGACGTTCTGCAATTCACTCAAAAATGTTGGCAAACTGTTGCAAACTCTCCCCTGAAATGTTTTTCGGTGGAAACAGATGGGTTTTTATCATCGGAAACAGAATTAGCCCTCGACGTCTGAACAACTTTTTTTTGAAAAAATCCCTAAGCCGCGCGGTCACAATTTCAGCAAAAATATGACGTTCTGCAATTCACTCAAAAATGTTGGCAAACTGTTGCAAGTGATCCCCTGAAATGTTTTTCGGTGGAAACAGATGGGTTTTTATCATCGGAAACTGAATTAGCCCTCGACGTCTGAACAACTTTTTTTTGAAAAAACCCCTAAGCCGCGCGGTCACAATTTCAGCAAAAATATGACGTTCTGCAATGCACTCAAAAATGTTGGCAAACTTTTGCAAGTGATCCCCTGAAAGGTTTTTCGGTGGAAACAGATGGGTTTTTATCATCGGAAACAGAATTAGCCGTCGACGTCTGAACAACTTTTTTTGAAAAAATCCCTAAGCCGCGCGGTCACAATTTCAGCAAAAAATCTGACGTTCTGTAATTCACTCCAAAATGTTGGCAAACTGTTGCAAGTGATCCGCTGAAATGTTTTTCGGTGGAAACAGATGGGTTTTTATCATCGGAAACAGAACTCGCCCTCGACGTCTGAACAACTTTTTTTTGAAAAAATCCCTTAGCCGCGCGGTCACAATTTCAGGAAAAATATGACGTTCTGCAATTCACTCAAAAATGTTGGCAAACTGTTGCAAGTGATCCTCCGAAAGGTTTTTCGGTGGAAACAGATGGGTTTTTATCATCGGAAACAGAATTAGCCCTCGAGGTCTGAACAACTTTTTTTGAAAAAATCCCTAAGCCGCGCGGTCACAATTTCAGCAAAAAATTTGACATTCTGTAATTCACTCCAAAATGTTGGCAAACTGTTGCAAGTGATCTCTTGAAATGTTTTTCGGTGGTAACAGATGGGTTTTTATCATCGGAAACAGAATTAGCCGTCGACGTCTGAACAACTTTTTTTGAAAAAATCCCTAAACCGCGCGGTCACAATTTCAGCAAAAATATGACGTTCTGCAATTCACTCAAAAATGTTGGCAAACTGTTGCAAACTCTCCCCTGAAATGTTTTTCAGTGGAAACAGATGGGTTTTTATCATCGGAAGCTGAATTAGCCCTCGACGTCTGAACAACTTTTTTTGAAAAAATCCCTGAGCCGCGCGGTCACAATTTCAGCAAAAAATCTGACGTTCTGTAATTCACTCCAAAATGTTGGCAAACTGTTGCAAGTGATCCGCTGAAATGTTTTTCGGTGGAAACAGATGGGTTTTTATCATCGGAAACAGAACTCGCCCTCGACGTCTGAACAACTTTTTTTGAAAAAATCCCTAAACCGCGAAGTCACAATTTCAGCAAAAATATGACGTTCTGCAATTCACTCAAAAATGTTGGCAAACTGTTGCAAACTCTCCCCTGAAATGTTTTTCGGTGGAAACAGATGGGTTTTTATCATCGGAAACAGAATTAGCCCTCGACGTCTGAACAACTTTTTTTTGAAAAAATCCCTAAACCGCGAAGTAACAATTTCAGCAAAAATATGACGTTCTGCAATTCACTCAAAAATGTTGGCAAACTGTTGCAAGTGATCCCCTGAAATGTTTTTCGGTGGAAACAGATGCGTTTTTATCATCGGAAACAGAACTCGCCCTCGACGTCTGAACAACTTTTTTTGAAAAAATCCCTAAACCGCGAAGTAACAATTTCAGCAAAAATATGACGTTCTGCAATTCACTCAAAAATGTTGGCAAACTGTTGCAAACTCTCCCCTGAAATGTTTTTCGGTGGAAACAGATGGGTTTTTATCATCGGAAACTGAATTAGCCCTTGACGTCTGAACAACTTTTTTTAAAAAAAATCGCTAGGCCGCGCGGTCACAATTTCAGCAAAAAATCTGACGTTCTGTAATTCACTCAAAAATGTTGGCAAACCGTGGCAAGTGATCCCCTGAAATGTTTTTCGGTGGAAACAGATGGGTTTTTATCATCGGAAACAGAATTAGCCCTCGACGTCTGAACAACTTTTTTTGAAAAAATCCCTAAGCCGCGCGGTCACTATTTTAGCAAAAATATGACGTTCTGCAATTCACTCAAAAATGTTGGCAAACTGTTGCAAACTCTCCCCTGAAATGTTTTTCGGTGGAAACAGATGGGTTTTTATCATCGGAAACAGAATTAGCCCTCGACGTCTGAACAACTTTTTTTTGAAAAAATGCCTAAGCCGCGCGGTCACAATTTCAGCAAAAAATCTTACGTTCTGTAATTCACTCCAAAATGTTGGCAAACTGTTGCAAGTGATCCCCTGAAATGTTTTTCGGTGGAAACAGATGGGTTTTTATCATCGGAAACAGAACTCGCCCTCGACGTCTGAACAACTTTTTTTGAAAAAATCCCTAAACCGCGCGGTCACAATTTCAGCAAAAATATGACGTTCTGCAATTCACTCAAAAATGTTGGCAAACTGTTGCAAACTCTCCCCTGAAATGTTTTTCGGTGGAAACAGATGGGTTTTTATCATCGGAAACAGAATTAGCCCTCGACGTCTGAACAACTTTTTTTTGAAAAAATCCCTAAGCCGCACGGTCACAATTTCAGCAAAAATATGACGTTCTGCAATTCACTCAAAAATGTTGGCAAACTGTTGCAAGTGATCCCCTGAAATGTTTTTCGGTGGAAACAGATGGGTTTTTATCATCGGAAACAGAATTAGCCCTCGACGTCTGAACAACTTTTTTTTGAAAAAATCCCTAAGCCGCGCGGTCACAATTTCAGCAAAAATATGACGTTCTGCAATTCACTCAAAAATGTTGGCAAACTGTTGCAAGTGATCCCCTGAAATGTTTTTCGGTGGAAACAGATGGGTTTTTATCATCGGAAACCGAATTAGCCCTCGACGTCTGAACAACTTTTTTTTGAAAAAATCCCTAAGCCGCGCGGTCACAATTTCAGCAAAAATATGACGTTCTGCAATTCACTCAAAAATGTTGGCAAACTGTTGCAAACTCTCCCCTGAAATGTTTTTCGGTGGAAACAGATGGGTTTTTATCATCGGAAACTGAATTAGCCCTCGACGTCTGAACAACTTTTTTTTGAAAAAATCCCTAAGCCGCGCGGTCACAATTTCAGCAAAAATATGACGTTCTGCAATTCACTCAAAAATGTTGGCAAACTGTTGCAAACTCTCCCCTGAAATGTTTTTCGGTGGAAACAGATGGGTTTTTATCATCGGAAACTGAATTAGCCCTCGACGTCTGAACAACTTTTTTTTGAAAAAATCCCTAAGCCGCGCGGTCACAATTTCAGCAAAAATATGACGTTCTGCAATGCACTCATAAATGTTGGCAAACTTTTGCAAGTGATCCCCTGAAAGGTTTTTCGGTGGAAACAGATGGGTTTTTATCATCGGAAACAGAATTAGCCGTCGACGTCTGAACAACTTTTTTTGAAAAAATCCCTAAGCCGCGCGGTCACAATTTCAGCAAAAAATCTGACGTTCTGTAATTCACTCCAAAATGTTGGCAAACTGTTGCAAGTGATCCGCTGAAATGTTTTTCGGTGGAAACAGATGGGTTTTTATCATCGGAAACAGAACTCGCCCTCGACGTCTGAACAACTTTTTTTGAAAAAATCCCTAAGCCGCGCGGTCACAATTTCAGCAAAAATATGACGTTCTGCAATTCACTCAAAAATGTTGGCAAACTGTTGCAAGTGATCCCCTGAAATGTTTTTCGGTGGAAACAGATGGGTTTTTATCATCGGAAACAGAACTCGCCCTCGACGTCTGAAAAACTTTTTTTGAAAAAATCCCTAAGCCGTGCGGTCACAATTTCAGCAAAAATATGACGTTCTGCAATTCACTCAAAAATGTTGGCAAACTGTTGCAAACTCTCCCATGAAATGTTTTTCGGTGGAAACAGATGGGTTTTTATCATCGGAAACTGAATTAGCCCTCGACGTCTGAACAACTTTTTTTTGAAAAAATCCCTAAGCCGCGCGGTCACAATTTCAGCAAAAATATGACGTTCTGCAATTCACTCAAAAATGTTGGCAAACTGTTGCAAGTGATCCCCTGAAATGTTTTTCGGTGGAAACAGATGGGTTTTTATCATCGGAAACAGAATTAGCCCTCGACGTCTGAACAACTTTTTTTTGAAAAAATCCCTAAGCCGCGCGGTCACAATTTCAGCAAAAATATGACGTTCTGCAATTCACTCAAAAATGTTGGCAAACTGTTGCAAACTCTCCCCTGAAATGTTTTTCGGTGGAAACAGATGGGTTTTTATCATCGGAAACTGAATTAGCCCTCGACGTCTGAACAACTTTTTTTTGAAAAAATCCCTAAGCCGCGCGGTCACAATTTCAGCAAAAATATGACGTTCTGCAATTCACTCAAAAATGTTGGCAAACTGTTGCAAACTCTCCCCTGAAATGTTTTTCGGTGGAAACAGATGGGTTTTTATCATCGGAAACTGAATTAGCCCTCGACGTCTGAACAACTTTTTTTTGAAAAAATCCCTAAGCCGCGCGGTCACAATTTCAGCAAAAATATGACGTTCTGCAATGCACTCAAAAATGTTGGCAAACTTTTGCAAGTGATCCCCTGAAAGCTTTTTCGGTGGAAACAGATGGGTTTTTATCATCGGAAACAGAATTAGCCGTCGACGTCTGAACAACTTTTTTTGAAAAAATCCCTAAGCCGCGCGGTCACAATTTCAGCAAAAAATCTGACGTTCTGTAATTCACTCCAAAATGTTGGCAAACTGTTGCAAGTGATCCGCTGAAATGTTTTTCGGTGGAAACAGATGGGTTTTTATCATCGGAAACAGAACTCGCCCTCGACGTCTGAACAACTTTTTTTTGAAAAAATCCCTAAACCGCGAAGTCACAATTTCAGCAAAAATATGACGTTCTGAAATTCACTCAAAAATGTTGGCAAACTGTTGCAAACTCTCCCCTGAAATGTTTTTCGGTGGAAACAGATGGGTTTTTATCATCGGAAGCTGAATTAGCCCTCGACGTCTGAACAACTTTTTTTTGAAAAAATCCCTTAGCCGCGCGGTCACAATTTCAGGAAAAATATGACGTTCTGCAATTCACTCAAAAATGTTGGCAAACTGTTGCAAGTGATCCTCCGAAAGGTTTTTCGGTGGAAACAGATGGGTTTTTATCATCGGAAACAGAATTAGCCCTCGACGTCTGAACAATTTTTTTTGAAAAAATCCCTAAGCCGCGCGGTCACAATTTCAGCAAAAAATTTGACATTCTGTAATTCACTCCAAAATGTTGGCAAACTGTTGCAAGTGATCTCTTGAAATGTTTTTCGGTGGTAACAGATGGGTTTTTATCATCGGAAACAGAATTACCCGTCGACGTCTGAACAACTTTTTTTGAAAAAATCCCTAAACCGCGCGGTCACAATTTCAGCAAAAATATGACGTTCTGCAATTCACTCAAAAATGTTGGCAAACTGTTGCAAACTCTCCCCTGAAATGTTTTTCAGTGGAAACAGATGGGTTTTTATCATCGGAAGCTGAATTAGCCCTCGACGTCTGAACAACTTTTTTTGAAAAAATCCCTGAGCCGCGCGGTCACAATTTCAGCAAAAAATCTGACGTTCTGTAATTCACTCCAAAATGTTGGCAAACTGTTGCAAGTGATCCGCTGAAATGTTTTTCGGTGGAAACAGATGGGTTTTTATCATCGGAAACTGAATTAGCCCTCGACGTCTGAACAACTTTTTTTTGAAAAAATCCCTAAGCCGCGCGGTCACAATTTCAGCAAAAATATGACGTTCTGCAATGCACTCAAAAATGTTGGCAAACTTTTGCAAGTGATCCCCTGAAAGCTTTTTCGGTGGAAACAGATGGGTTTTTATCATCGGAAACAGAATTAGCCGTCGACGTCTGAACAACTTTTTTTGAAAAAATCCCTAAGCCGCGCGGTCACAATTTCAGCAAAAAATCTGACGTTCTGTAATTCACTCCAAAATGTTGGCAAACTGTTGCAAGTGATCCGCTGAAATGTTTTTCGGTGGAAACAGATGGGTTTTTATCATCGGAAACAGAACTCGCCCTCGACGTCTGAACAACTTTTTTTTGAAAAAATCCCTAAACCGCGAAGTCACAATTTCAGCAAAAATATGACGTTCTGAAATTCACTCAAAAATGTTGGCAAACTGTTGCAAACTCTCCCCTGAAATGTTTTTCGGTGGAAACAGATGGGTTTTTATCATCGGAAGTTGAATTAGCCCTCGACGTCTGAACAACTTTTTTTTGAAAAAATCCCTTAGCCGCGCGGTCACAATTTCAGGAAAAATATGACGTTCTGCAATTCACTCAAAAATGTTGGCAAACTGTTGCAAGTGATCCTCCGAAAGGTTTTTCGGTGGAAACAGATGGGTTTTTATCATCGGAAACAGAATTAGCCCTCGACGTCTGAACAATTTTTTTTGAAAAAATCCCTAAGCCGCGCGGTCACAATTTCAGCAAAAAATTTGACATTCTGTAATTCACTCCAAAATGTTGGCAAACTGTTGCAAGTGATCTCTTGAAATGTTTTTCGGTGGTAACAGATGGGTTTTTATCATCGGAAACAGAATTACCCGTCGACGTCTGAACAACTTTTTTTGAAAAAATCCCTAAACCGCGCGGTCACAATTTCAGCAAAAATATGACGTTCTGCAATTCACTCAAAAATGTTGGCAAACTGTTGCAAACTCTCCCCTGAAATGTTTTTCAGTGGAAACAGATGGGTTTTTATCATCGGAAGCTGAATTAGCCCTCGACGTCTGAACAACTTTTTTTGAAAAAATCCCTGAGCCGCGCGGTCACAATTTCAGCAAAAAATCTGACGTTCTGTAATTCACTCCAAAATGTTGGCAAACTGTTGCAAGTGATCCGCTGAAATGTTTTTCGGTGGAAACAGATGGGTTTTTATCATCGGAAACAGAACTCGCCCTCGACGTCTGAACAACTTTTTTTGAAAAAATCCCTAAACCGCGAAGTCACAATTTCAGCAAAAATATGACGTTCTGCAATTCACTCAAAAATGTTGGCAAACTGTTGCAAACTCTCCCCTGAAATGTTTTTCGGTGGAAACAGATGGGTTTTTATCATCGGAAGCTGAATTAGCCCTCGACGTCTGAACAACTTTTTTTTGAAAAAATCCCTAAGCCGCGCGGTCACAATTTCAGCAAAAAATCTGACGTTCTGTAATTCACTCCAAAATGTTGGCAAACTGTTGCAAGTGATCCGCTGAAATGTTTTTCGGTGGAAACAGATGGGTTTTTATCATCGGAAACAGAACTCGCCCTCGACGTCTGAACAACTTTTTTTGAAAAAATCCCTAAGCCGCGCGGTAACAATTTCAGCAAAAATATGACGTTCTGCAATTCACTCAAAAATGTTGGCAAACTGTTGCAAACTCTCCCCTGAAATGTTTTTCGGTGGAAATAGATGGGTTTTTATCATCGGAAACAGAATTAGCCCTCAACGTCTGAACAACTTTTTTTTTGAAAAAATCCCTAAGCCGCGCGGTCACAATTTCAGCAAAAAATCTTACGTTCTGTAATTCACTCAAAAATGTTGGCAAACTGTTGCAAGTGATCCCCTGAAATGTTTTTCAGTGGAAACAGATGGGTTTTTATCATCGGAAACAGAATTAGCCCTCGACGTCTGAACAACTTTTTTTGAAAAAATCCCTAAGCCGCGCGGTAACAATTTCAGCAAAAATATGACGTTCTGCAATTCACTCAAAAATGTTGGCAAACTGTTGCAAACTCTCCCCTGAAATGTTTTTCGGTGGAAACAGATGGGTTTTTATCATTGGAAACAGAATTAGCCCTCAACGTCTGAACAACTTTTTTTTTGAAAAAATCCCTAAGCCGCGCGGTCACAATTTCAGCAAAAAATCTTACGTTCTGTAATTCACTCAAAAATGTTGGCAAACTGTTGCAAGTGATCCCCTGAAAGGTTTTTCGGTGGAAACAGATGGGTTTTTATCATCGGAAACAGAATTAGCCCTCGACGTCTGAACAACTTTTTTTGAAAAAATCCCTAAGCCGCGCGGTCACAATTTCAGCAAAAAATCTGACATTCTGTAATTCACTCCAAAATGTTGGCAAACTGTTGCAAGTGATCTCCTGAAATGTTTTTCGGTGGAAACAGATAGGTTTTTATCATCGGAAACAGAATTAGCCGTCGACGTCTGAACAACTTTTTTTGAAAAAATCCCTAAGCCGCGCGGTCACAATTTCAGCAAAAAATCTGACGTTCTGCAATTCACTCCAAAATGTTGGCAAACTGTTGCAAGTGATCCCCTGAAATGTTTATCGGTGGAAACAGATGGGTTTTTATCATCGGAAACAGAACTCGCCCTCGACGTCTGAACAACTTTTTTTGAAAAAATCCCTAAACCGCGCGGTCACAATTTCAGCAAAAATATGACGTTCTGCAATTCACTCAAAAATGTTGGCAAACTGTTGCAAGTGATCCACTGAAATGTTTTTCGGTGGAAACAGATGGGTTTTTATCATCGGGAAACAGAATTAGCCCTCGACGTCTGAACAACTTTTTTTTGAAAAAATCCCTAAACCGCGCGGTCACAATTTCAGCAAAAATATGACGTTCTGCAATTCACTCAAAAATGTTGGCAAACTGTTGCAAACTCTCCCCTGAAATGTTTTTCGGTGGAAACAGAGGGGTTTTTATCATCGGAAACAGAATTAGCCCTCGACGTCTGAACAACTTTTTTTGAAAAAATCCCTAAGCCGCGCGGTCACAATTTCAGCAAAAAATCTGACATTCTGTAATTCACTCCAAAATGTTGGCAAACTGTTGCAAGTGATCTCCTGAAATGTTTTTCGGTGGAAACAGATAGGTTTTTATCATCGGAAACAGAATTAGCCGTCGACGTCTGAACAACTTTTTTTGAAAAAATCCCTAAGCCGCGCGGTCACAATTTCAGCAAAAAATCTGACGTTCTGCAATTCACTCCAAAATGTTGGCAAACTGTTGCAAGTGATCCCCTGAAATGTTTATCGGTGGAAACAGATGGGTTTTTATCATCGGAAACAGAACTCGCCCTCGACGTCTGAACAACTTTTTTTGAAAAAATCCCTAAACCGCGCGGTCACAATTTCAGCAAAAATATGACGTTCTGCAATTCACTCAAAAATGTTGGCAAACTGTTGCAAGTGATCCCCTGAAAGGTTTTTCGGTGTAAACAGATGGGTTTTTATCATCGGAAACAGAATTAGCCCTCGACGTAGGAAAAACTTTTTTTGAAAGAATCCCTAAGCCGCGCGGTCACAATTTCAGCAGAAATATGACGTTCTGCAATTCACTCAAAAATGTTGGCAAACTGTTGCAAACTCTCCCCTGAAATGTTTTTCGGTGGAAACAGATGGGTTTTTATCATCGGAAACAGAATTAGCCCTCGACGTCTGAACAATCCCAGCAAAAAATCTTACGTTCTGTAATTCACTCCAAAATCTTGGCAAACTGTTGCAAGTGATCCGCTGAAATGTTTATCGGTGGAAACAGATGGGTTTTTATCATCGGAAACAGAATTAGCCCTCGACGTCTGAACAACTTTTTTTGAAAAAATCCCTAAACCGCGAAGTCACAATTTCAGCAAAAATATGACGTTCTGCAATTCACTCAAAAATGTTGGCAAACTGTTGCAAGTGATCCCCTGAAATGTTTTTTGGTGGAAACAGATGGGTTTTTATCATCGGAAGCTGAATTAGCCCTCGACGTCTGAACAACTTTTTTTTGAAAAAATCCCTAAGCCGCGCGGTCACAATTTCAGCAAAAATATGACGTTCTGCAATTCACTCAAAAATGTGGGCAAACTGTTGCAAGTGATCCCCTGAAAGGTTTTTCGGTGGAAACAGATGGGTTTTTATCATCGGAAACAGAATTAGCCCTCGACGTCTGAACAACTTTTTTTGAAAAAATCCCTAAGCCGCGCGGTCACAATTTCAGCAAAAAATATGACGTTCTGCAATTCACTCAAAAATGTTGGCAAACTGTTGCAAACTCTCCCCTAAACTGTTTTTCGGTGGAAACAGATGGGTTTTTATCATCGGAAGCTGAATTAGCCCTCGACGTCTGAACAACTTTTTTTGAAAAAATCCCTAAGCCGCGCGGTCACAATTTCAGCAAAAAATCTGACGTTCTGCAATTCACTCAAAAATGTTGGCAAACTGTTGCAAGTGATCCCCTGAAAGGTTTTTCGGTGGAAACAGATGGGTTTTTATCATCGGAAACTGAATTAGCCCTCGACGTCTGAACAACTTTTTTTTGAAAAAATCCCTAAGCCGCGCGGTCACAATTTCAGCAAAAATATGACGTTCTGCAATTCACTCAAAAATGTTGGCAAACTGTTGCAAGTGATCCCCTGAAAGGTTTTTCGGTGGAAACAGATGGGTTTTTATCATCGGAAACAGAATTAGCCCTCGACGTCTGAACAACTTTTTTTGAAAAAATCCCTAAGCCGCGCGGTCACAATTTCAGCAAAAAATATGACGTTCTGCAATTCACTCAAAAATGTTGGCAAACTGTTGCAAACTCTCCCCTAAACTGTTTTTCGGTGGAAACAGATGGGTTTTTATCATCGGAAGCTGAATTAGCCCTCGACGTCTGAACAACTTTTTTTGAAAAAATCCCTAAGCCGCGCGGTCACAATTTCAGCAAAAAATCTGACGTTCTGTAATTCACTCAAAAATGTTGGCAAACTGTTGCAAGTGATCCCCTGAAATGTTTTTCAGTGGAAACAGATGGGTTTTTATCATTGGAAAAAGAACTCGCCCTTGACGTCTGAACAACTTTTTTTTAAAAAAATCCCTAAACCGCGCGGTCACAATTTCAGCAAAAATATGACGTTCTGCAATTCACTCAAAAATGTTGGCAAACTGTTGCAAGTGATCCCCTAAAATGTTTTTCGGTGGAAACAGATCGGTTTTTATCATCGGAAACAGAATTAGCCCTCGACGTAGGAAAAGCTTTTTTTGAAAGAATCCCTAAACCGCGCGGTCACAATTTCAGCAAAAATATGACGTTCTGCAATGCACTCAAAAATGTTGGCAAACTGTTGCAAGTGATCCCCTGAAAGGTTTTTCGGTGTAAACAGATGGGTTTTTATCATCGGAAACAGAATTAGCCCTCGACGAAGGAAAAGCTTTTTTTGAAAGAATCCCTAAGCCGCGCGGTCACAATTTCAGCAAAAATATGACGTTCTGCAATTCACTCAAAAATGTTGGCAAACTGTTGCAAACTCTCCCCTGAAATGTTTTTCGGTGGAAACAGATGAGTTTTTATCATCGGAAACTGAATTAGCCCTCGACGTCTGAACAACTTTTTTTTGAAAAAATCCCTAAGCCGCGCGGTCAAAATTTCAGCAAAAATATGACGTTCTGCAATTCACTCAAAAATGTTGGCAAAGTGTTGCAAGTGATCCCCTGAAAGGTTTTTCGGTGGAAACAGATGGGTTTTTATCATCGGAAACAGAATTAGCCGTCGACGTCTGAACAACTTTTTTTGAAAAAATCCCTAAGCCGCGCGGTCACAATCTCAGCAAAAAATCTTACGTTCTGTAATTCACTCCAAAATGTTGGCAAACTGTTGCAAGTGATCCGCTGAAATGTTTATCGGTGGAAACAGATGGGTTTTTATCATCGGAAACAGAATTAGCCCTCGACGTCTGAACAACTTTTTTTGAAAAAATCCCTAAACCGCGAAGTCACAATTTCAGCAAAAATATGACGTTCTGCAATTCACTCAAAAATGTTGGCAAACTGTTGCAAGTGATCCCCTGAAATGTTTTTTGGTGGAAACAGATGGGTTTTTATCATCGGAAGCTGAATTAGCCCTCGACGTCTGAACAACTTTTTTTTGAAAAAATCTCTAAGCCGCGCGGTCACAATTTCAGCAAAAATATGACGTTCTGCAATTCACTCAAAAATGTGGGCAAACTGTTGCAAGTGATCCCCTGAAAGGTTTTTCGGTGGAAACAGATGGGTTTTTATCATCGGAAACAGAATTAGCCCTCGACGTCTTAACAACTTTTTTTGAAAAAATCCCTAAGACGCGCGGTCACAATTTCAGCAAAAATATGACGTTCTGCAATTCACTCAAAAATGTTGGCAAACTGTTGCAAGTGATCCCCTGAAAGGTTTTTCGGTGGAAACAGATGGGTTTTTATCATCGGAAACAGAACTTGCCCTCGATGTCTGAACAACTTTTTTTGAAAAAATCCCTAAACCGCGAAGTCACAATTTCAGCAAAAAATATGACGTTCTGCAATTCACTCCAAAATGTTGGCAAACTGTTGCAAGTGATCCGCTGAACTGTTTTTCGGTGGAAACAGATGGGTTTTTATCATCGGAAGCTGAATTAGCCCTCGACGTCTGAACAACTTTTTTTTGAAAAAATCCCTAAGCCGCGCGGTCACAATTTCAGCAAAAATATGACGTTCTGCAATTCACTCAAAAATGTTGGCAAACTGTTGCAAGTGATCCCCTGAAAGGTTTTTCGGTGGAAACAGATGGGTTTTTATCATCGGAAACAGAATTAGCCCTCGACGTCTGAACAACTTTTTTTGAAAAAATCCCTAAGACGCGCGGTCACAATTTCAGCAAAAAATCTGACATTCTGTAATTCACTCCAAAATGTTGGCAAACTGTTGCAAGTGATCTCCTGAAATGTTTTTCGGTGGAAACAGATGGGTTTTTATCATCGGAAACAGAATTAGCCCTCGACGTCTGAACAACTTTTTTTGAAAAAATCCCTAAGCCGCGCGGTCACAATTTCAGCAAAAAATCTGACGTTCTGTAATTCACTCAAAAATGTTGGCAAACTGTTGCAAGTGATCCCCTGAAATGTTTTTCAGTGGAAACAGATGGGTTTTTATCATCGGAAACAGAATTAGCCCTCGACGTCTGAACAACTTTTTTTGAAAAAATCCCTAAGCCGCGCGGTAACAATTTCAGCAAAAATATGACGTTCTGCAATTCACTCAAAAATGTTTGCAAACTGTTGCAAACTCTCCCCTGAAATGTTTTTCGGTGGAAACAGATGGGTTTTTATCATCGGAAACAGAATTAGCCCTCAACGTCTGAACAACTTTTTTTTTGAAAAAATCCCTAAGCCGCGCGGTCACAATTTCAGCAAAAATATGACGTTCTGCAATTCACTCAAAAATGTTGGCAAACTGTTGCAAGTGATCCCCTGAAAGGTTTTTCGGTGGAAACAGATGGGTTTTTATCATCGGAAACAGAATTAGCCCTCGACGTCTGAACAACTTTTTTTGAAAAAATCCCTAAGCCGCGCGGTCACAATTTCAGCAAAAAATCTGACATTCTGTAATTCACTCCAAAATGTTGGCAAACTGTTGCAAGTGATCTCCTGAAATGTTTTTCGGTGGAAACAGATGGGTTTTTATCATCGGAAACAGAATTAGCCGTCGACGTCTGAACAACTTTTTTTGAAAAAATCCCTAAGCCGCGCGGTAACAATTTCAGCAAAAATATGACGTTCTGCAATTCACTCAAAAATGTTGGCAAACTGTTGCAAACTCTCCCCTGAAATGTTTTTCGGTGGAAACAGATGGGTTTTTATCATCGGAAACAGAATTAGCCCTCAACGTCTGAACAACTTTTTTTTTGAAAAAATCTCTAAGCCGCGCGGTCACAATTTCAGCAAAAATATGACGTTCTGCAATTCACTCAAAAATGTTGGCAAACTGTTGCAAGTGATCCCCTGAAAGGTTTTTCGGTGGAAACAGATGGGTTTTTATCATCGGAAACAGAATTAGCCCTCGACGTCTGAACAACTTTTTTTGAAAAAATCCCTAAGCCGCGCGGTCACAATTTCAGCAAAAAATCTGACATTCTGTAATTCACTCCAAAATGTTGGCAAACTGTTGCAAGTGATCTCCTGAAATGTTTTTCGGTGGAAACAGATGGGTTTTTATCATCGGAAACAGAATTAGCCGTCGACGTCTGAACAACTTTTTTTGAAAAAATCCCTAAGCCGCGCGGTCACAATTTCAGCAAAAAATCTGACGTTCTGCAATTCACTCCAAAATGTTGGCAAACTGTTGCAAGTGATCCCCTGAAATGTTTATCGGTGGAAACAGATGGGTTTTTATCATTGGAAACAGAACTCGCCCTTGACGTCTGAACAACTTTTTTTAAAAAAATCCCTAAACCGCGCGGTCACAATTTCAGCAAAAATATGATGTTCTGCAATTCACTCAAAAATGTTGGCAAACTGTTGCAAGTGATCCCCTGAAATGTTTTTCGGTGGAAACAGATGGGTTTTTATCATCGGGAAACAGAATTAGCCCTCGACGTAGGAACAACTTTTTTTGAAAAAATCCCTAAACCGCGCGGTCACAATTTCATCAAAAATATGACGTTCTGCAATTCACTCAAAAATATTGGCAAACTGTTGCAAACTATCCCCTGATATGTTTTTCGGTGGAAACAGAGGGGTTTTTATCATCGGAAACAGAATTAGCCCTCGACGTCTGAACAACTTCTTTTGAAAAAATCCCTAAACCGCGTGGTCACAATTTCAGCAAAAATATGACGTTCTGCAATGCACTCAAAAATGTTGGCAAACTGTTGCAAGTGATCCCCTGAAAGGTTTTTCGGTGTAAACAGATGGGTTTTTATCATCGGAAACAGAATTAGCCCTCGACGTCTGAACAACTTTTTTTGAAAAAATCCCTAAGCCGCGCGGTAACAATTTCAGCAAAAATATGACGTTCTGCAATTCACTCCAAAATGTTGGCAAACTGTTGCAAGTGATCCGCTGAACTGTTTTTCGGTGGAAACAGATGGGTTTTTATCATCGGAAACAGAATTAACCCTCAACGTCTGAACAACTTTTTTTTTGAAAAAATCCCTAAGCCGCGCGGTCACAATTTCAGCAAAAATATGACGTTCTGCAATTCACTCAAAAATTTTGGCAAACTGTTGCAAGTGATCCCCTGAAAGGTTTTTCGGTGGAAACAGATGGGTTTTTATCATCGGAAACAGAATTAGCCCTCGACGTCTGAACAACTTTTTTTGAAAAAATCCCTAAGCCGCGCGGTCACAATTTCAGCAAAAAATCTGACATTCTGTAATTCACTCCAAAATGTTGGCAAACTGTTGCAAGTGATCTCCTGAAATGTTTTTCGGTGGAAACAGATGGGTTTTTATCATCGGAAACAGAATTAGCCGTCGACGTCTGAACAACTTTTTTTGAAAAAATCCCTAAGCCGCGCGGTAACAATTTCAGCAAAAATATGACGTTCTGCAATTCACTCAAAAATGTTGGCAAACTGTTGCAAACTCTCCCCTGAAATGTTTTTCGGTGGAAACAGATGGGTTTTTATCATCGGAAACAGAATTAGCCCTCAACGTCTGAACAACTTTTTTTTTGAAAAAATCTCTAAGCCGCGCGGTCACAATTTCAGCAAAAATATGACGTTCTGCAATTCACTCAAAAATGTTGGCAAACTGTTGCAAGTGATCCCCTGAAAGGTTTTTCGGTGGAAACAGATGGGTTTTTATCATCGGAAACAGAATTAGCCCTCGACGTCTGAACAACTTTTTTTGAAAAAATCCCTAAGCCGCGCGGTCACAATTTCAGCAAAAAATCTGACATTCTGTAATTCACTCCAAAATGTTGGCAAACTGTTGCAAGTGATCTCCTGAAATGTTTTTCGGTGGAAACAGATGGGTTTTTATCATCGGAAACAGAATTAGCCGTCGACGTCTGAACAACTTTTTTTGAAAAAATCCCTAAGCCGCGCGGTCACAATTTCAGCAAAAAATCTGACGTTCTGCAATTCACTCCAAAATGTTGGCAAACTGTTGCAAGTGATCCCCTGAAATGTTTATCGGTGGAAACAGATGGGTTTTTATCATTGGAAACAGAACTCGCCCTTGACGTCTGAACAACTTTTTTTAAAAAAATCCCTAAACCGCGCGGTCACAATTTCAGCAAAAATATGATGTTCTGCAATTCACTCAAAAATGTTGGCAAACTGTTGCAAGTGATCCCCTGAAATGTTTTTCGGTGGAAACAGATGGGTTTTTATCATCGGGAATCAGAATTAGCCCTCGACGTAGGAACAACTTTTTTTGAAAAAATCCCTAAACCGCGCGGTCACAATTTCAGCAAAAATATGACGTTCTGCAATGCACTCAAAAATGTTGGCAAACTGTTGCAAGTGATCCCCTGAAAGGTTTTTCGGTGTAAACAGATGGGTTTTTATCATCGGAAACAGAATTAGCCCTCGACGTAGGAAAAACTTTTTTTGAAAGAATCCCTAAGCCGCGCGGTCACAATTTCAGCAGAAATATGACGTTCTGCAATTCACTCAAAAATGTTGGCAAACTGTTGCAAACTCTCCCCTGAAATGTTTTTCGGTGGAAGCAGATGGGTTTTTATCATCGGAAACAGAATTAGCCCTCGACGTCTGAACAACTTTTTTTTGAAAAAATCCCTAAGCCGCGCGGCTACAATTTCAGCAAAAATATGACGTTCTGCAATTCACTCAAAAATGTTGGCAAACTGTTGCAAACTCTCCCCTGAAATGTTTTTCGGTGGAAACAGATGAGTTTTTATCATCGGAAACTGAATTAGCCCTCGACGTCTGAAATTTTTTTTTTGAAAAAATCCCTAAGCCGCGCGGTCAAAATTTCAGCAAAAATATGACGTTCTGCAATTCACTCAAAAATGTTGGCAAACTGTTGCAAGTGATCCCCTGAAAGGTTTTTCGGTGGAAACAGATGGGTTTTTATCATCGGAAACAGAATTAGCCCTCGACGTCTGAACAACTTTTTTTGAAAAAATCCCTAAGCCGCGCGGTCACAATTTCAGCAAAAAATATGACGTTCTGCAATTCACTCAAAAATGTTGGCAAACTGTTGCAAGTGATCCCCTGAAAGGTTTTTCGGTGGAAACAGATGGGTTTTTATCATCGGAAACAGAATTAGCCCTCGACGTCTGAACAACTTTTTTTGAAAAAATCCCTAAGCCGCGCGGTCACAATTTCAGCAAAAAATCTGACGTTGTGCAATTCACTCAAAAATGTTGGCAAACTGTTGCAAACTCTCCCCTGAAATGTTTTTCGGTGGAAACAGATGGGTTTTTATCATCGGAAACAGAATTAGCCCTCGACGTCTGAACAACTTTTTTTTTGAAAAAATCTCTAAGCCGCGCGGTCACAATTTCAGCAAAAATATGACGTTCTGCAATTCACTCAAAAATGTTGGCAAACTGTTGCAAGTGATCCCCTGAAAGGTTTTTCGGTGGAAAGAGATGGGTTTTTACCATCGGAAACAGAATTAGCCCTCGACGTCTGAACAACTTTTTTTGAAAAATCCCTAAGCCGCGCGGTCACAATTTCAGCAAAAAATATGACGTTCTGCAATTCACTCAAAAATGTTGGCAAACTGTTGCAAACTCTCCCCTGAACTGTTTTTCGGTGGAAACAGATGGGTTTTTATCATCGGAAGCTGAATTAGCCCTCGACGTCTGAACAACTTTTTTTGAAAATATCCCTAAGCCGCGCGGTCACAATTTCAGCAAAAAATCTGAAGTTCTGTAATTCACTCAAAAATGTTGGCAAACTGTTGCAAACTCTCCCCTGAAATGTTTTTCGGTGGAAACAGATGGGTTTTTATCATCGGAAACAGAATTAGCCCTCGACGTCTGAGCAACTTTTTTTGAAAAAATCCCTAAGCCGCGCGGTCACAATTTCAGCAAAAAATATGACGTTCTGCAATTCACTCAAAAATGTTGGCAAACTGTTGCAAACTCTCCCCTGAAATGTTTTTCGGTGGAAACAGATGGGTTTTTATCATCGGAAACAGAATTAGCCCTCGACGTCTGAGCAACTTTTTTTGAAAAAATCCCTAAACCGCGAAGTCACAATTTCAGCAAAAATATGACGTTCTGCAATTCACTCAAAAATGTTGGCAAACTGTTGCAAGTGATCCCCTGAAAGGTTTTTCGGTGGAAACAGATGGGTTTTTATCATCGGAAGCTGAATTAGCCCTCGACGTGTGACCAACTTTTTTTTGAAAAAATCCCTAAGCCGCGCGGTCACATTTCAGCAAAAATATGACGTCCTGCAATTCACGCAAAAATGTTGGCAAACTGTTGCAAGTGATCTCCTGAAATGTTTTTCGGTGGAAACAGATGGGTTTTTATCATCGGAAACAGAATTAGCCCTCGACGTCTGAACAAGTTTTATTGAAAAAATCCGTAAGCCGCGCGGTCACAATTTCAGCAAAAAATCTGACGTTCTGTAATTCACTCAAAAATGTTGGCAAACCGTGGCAAGTGATCCCCTGAAATGTTTTTCGGTGGAAAAAGATGGGTTTTTATCATCGGAAGCTGAATTAGCCCTCGACGTCTGAACAACTTTTTTTGAAAAAATCCCTAAGCCGCGCGGTCACAATTTCAGCAAAAAATCTGACGTTCTGTAATTCACTCAAAAATGTTGGCAAACTGTTGCAAGTGATCCCCTGAAAGGTTTTTCGGTGGAAACAGATGGGTTTTTATCATCGGAAGCTGAATTAGCCCTCGACGTCTGAACAACTTTTTTTTGAAAAAATCCCTAAGCCGCGCGGTCACATTTCAGCAAAAATATGACGTTCTGCAATTCACTCAAAAATGTTGGCAAACTGTTGCAAGTGATCCCCTGAAAGGTTTTTCGGTGGAAACAGATGGGTTTTTATCATCGGAAACAGAATTAGCCCTCGACGTCTGAACAACTTTTTTTGAAAAAATCCCTAAGCCGCGCGGTCACAATTTCAGCAAAAAATGTGACGTTCTGCAATTCACTCAAAAATGTTGGCAAACTGTTGCAAGTGATCCCCTGAAAGGTTTTTCGGTGGAAACAGATGGGTTTTTATCATCGGAAACAGAATTAGCCCTCGACGTCTGAACAACTTTTTTTGAAAAAATCCCTAAGCCGCGCGGTCATAATTTCAGCAAAAAATATGACGTTCTGCAATTCACTCAAAAATGTTGGCAAACTGTTGCAAACTCTCCCCTGAACTGTTTTTCGGTGGAAACAGATGGGTTTTTATCATCGGAAACAGAACTTGCCCTCGATGTCTGAACAACTTTTTTTGAAAAAATCCCTAAACCGCGAAGTCACAATTTCAGCAAAAAATATGACGTTCTGCAATTCACTCCAAAATGTTGGCAAACTGTTGCAAGTGATCCGCTGAACTGTTTTTCGGTGGAAACAGATGGGTTTTTATCATCGGAAGCTGAATTAGCCCTCGACGTCTGAACAACTTTTTTTTGAAAAAATCCCTAAGCCGCGCGGTCACAATTTCAGCAAAAATATGATGTTGTGCAATTCACTCAAAAATGTTGGCAAACTGTTGCAAGTGATCCCCTGAAAGGTTTTTCGGTGGAAACAGAAGGGTTTTTATCATCGGAAACAGAATTAGCCGTCGACGTCTGAACAACTTTTTTTGAAAAAATCCCTAAGCCGCGCGGTCACAATTTCAGCAAAAAATCTGACGTTCTGTAATTCACTCCAAAATGTTGGCAAACTGTTGCAAGTGATCCGCTGAAATGTTTTTCGGTGGAAACAGATGGGTTTTTATCATCGGAAACAGAACTCGCCCTCGATGTCTGAACAACTTTTTTTTGAAAAAAAATCCCTAAACCGCGAAGTCACAATTTCAGCAAAAATATGACGTTCTGCAATTCACTCAAAAATGTTGGCAAACTGTTGCAAACTCTCCCCTGAACTGTTTTTCGGTGGAAACAGATGGGTTTTTATCATCGGAAGCTGAATTAGCCCTCGACGTCTGAACAACTTTTTTTGAAAATATCCCTAAGCCGCGCGGTCACAATTTCAGCAAAAAATCTGAAGTTCTGTAATTCACTCAAAAATGTTGGCAAACTGTTGCAAACTCTCCCCTGAAATGTTTTTCGGTGGAAACAGATGGGTTTTTATCATCGGAAACAGAATTAGCCCTCGACGTCTGAGCAACTTTTTTTGAAAAAATCCCTAAGCCGCGCGGTCACAATTTCAGCAAAAAATATGACGTTCTGCAATTCACTCAAAAATGTTGGCAAACTGTTGCAAACTCTCCCCTGAAATGTTTTTCGGTGGAAACAGATGGGTTTTTATCATCGGAAACAGAATTAGCCCTCGACGTCTGAGCAACTTTTTTTGAAAAAATCCCTAAACCGCGAAGTCACAATTTCAGCAAAAATATGACGTTCTGCAATTCACTCAAAAATGTTGGCAAACTGTTGCAAGTGATCCCCTGAAAGGTTTTTCGGTGGAAACAGATGGGTTTTTATCATCGGAAGCTGAATTAGCCCTCGACGTGTGACCAACTTTTTTTTGAAAAAATCCCTAAGCCGCGCGGTCACATTTCAGCAAAAATATGACGTCCTGCAATTCACGCAAAAATGTTGGCAAACTGTTGCAAGTGATCTCCTGAAATGTTTTTCGGTGGAAACAGATGGGTTTTTATCATCGGAAACAGAATTAGCCCTCGACGTCTGAACAAGTTTTATTGAAAAAATCCGTAAGCCGCGCGGTCACAATTTCAGCAAAAAATCTGACGTTCTGTAATTCACTCAAAAATGTTGGCAAACCGTGGCAAGTGATCCCCTGAAATGTTTTTCGGTGGAAAAAGATGGGTTTTTATCATCGGAAGCTGAATTAGCCCTCGACGTCTGAACAACTTTTTTTGAAAAAATCCCTAAGCCGCGCGGTCACAATTTCAGCAAAAAATCTGACGTTCTGTAATTCACTCAAAAATGTTGGCAAACTGTTGCAAGTGATCCCCTGAAAGGTTTTTCGGTGGAAACAGATGGGTTTTTATCATCGGAAGCTGAATTAGCCCTCGACGTCTGAACAACTTTTTTTTGAAAAAATCCCTAAGCCGCGCGGTCACATTTCAGCAAAAATATGACGTTCTGCAATTCACTCAAAAATGTTGGCAAACTGTTGCAAGTGATCCCCTGAAAGGTTTTTCGGTGGAAACAGATGGGTTTTTATCATCGGAAACAGAATTAGCCCTCGACGTCTGAACAACTTTTTTTGAAAAAATCCCTAAGCCGCGCGGTCACAATTTCAGCAAAAAATGTGACGTTCTGCAATTCACTCAAAAATGTTGGCAAACTGTTGCAAGTGATCCCCTGAAAGGTTTTTCGGTGGAAACAGATGGGTTTTTATCATCGGAAACAGAATTAGCCCTCGACGTCTGAACAACTTTTTTTGAAAAAATCCCTAAGCCGCGCGGTCATAATTTCAGCAAAAAATATGACGTTCTGCAATTCACTCAAAAATGTTGGCAAACTGTTGCAAACTCTCCCCTGAACTGTTTTTCGGTGGAAACAGATGGGTTTTTATCATCGGAAACAGAACTTGCCCTCGATGTCTGAACAACTTTTTTTGAAAAAATCCCTAAACCGCGAAGTCACAATTTCAGCAAAAAATATGACGTTCTGCAATTCACTCCAAAATGTTGGCAAACTGTTGCAAGTGATCCGCTGAACTGTTTTTCGGTGGAAACAGATGGGTTTTTATCATCGGAAGCTGAATTAGCCCTCGACGTCTGAACAACTTTTTTTTGAAAAAATCCCTAAGCCGCGCGGTCACAATTTCAGCAAAAATATGATGTTGTGCAATTCACTCAAAAATGTTGGCAAACTGTTGCAAGTGATCCCCTGAAAGGTTTTTCGGTGGAAACAGAAGGGTTTTTATCATCGGAAACAGAATTAGCCGTCGACGTCTGAACAACTTTTTTTGAAAAAATCCCTAAGCCGCGCGGTCACAATTTCAGCAAAAAATCTGACGTTCTGTAATTCACTCCAAAATGTTGGCAAACTGTTGCAAGTGATCCGCTGAAATGTTTTTCGGTGGAAACAGATGGGTTTTTATCATCGGAAACAGAACTCGCCCTCGATGTCTGAACAACTTTTTTTTGAAAAAAAATCCCTAAACCGCGAAGTCACAATTTCAGCAAAAATATGACGTTCTGCAATTCACTCAAAAATGTTGGCAAACTGTTGCAAACTCTCCCCTGAAATGTTTTTCGGTGGAAACAGATGGGTTTTTATCATCGGAAGCTGAATTAGCCCTCGACGTCTGAACAACTTTTTTTTGAAAAAATCCCTAAGCCGCGCGGTCACAATTTCAGCAAAAATATGACGTTCTGCAATTCACTCAAAAATGTTGGCAAACTGTTGCAAGTGATCCCCTGAAAGGTTTTTCGGTGGAAACAGATGGGTTTTTATCATCGGAAACAGAATTAGCCCTCAACGTCTGAACAACTTTTTTTGAAAAAATCCCTAAACCGCGCGGTCACAATTTCAGCAAAAAATCTGACATTCTGTAATTCACTCCAAAATGTTGGCAAACTGTTGCAAGTGATCTCCTGAAATGTTTTTCGGTGGAAACAGATGGGTTTTTATCATCGGAAACAGAATTAGCCGTTGACGTCTGAACAAGTTTTTTTGAAAAAATCCGTAAGCCGCGCGGTCACAATTTCAGCAAAAAATCTGACGTTCTGTAATTCACTCAAAAATGTTGGCAAACCGTGGCAAGTGATCCCCTGAAATGTTTTTCGGTGGAAACAGATGGGTTTTTATCATCGGAAACAGAATTAGCCCTCGACGTCTGAACAACTTTTTTTTGAAAAAATCCCTAAGCCGCGCAGTCAAAATTTCAGCAAAAATATGACGTTCTGCAATTCACTCAAAAATGTTGGCAAACTGTTGCAAACTCTCCCCTGAAATGTTTTTCGGTGGAAACAGATGGGTTTTTATCATCGGAAACAGAATTAGCCCTCGACGTCTGAACAACTTTTTTTTGAAAAAATCCCTAAGCCGCGCGGTCACATTTCAGCAAAAATATGACGTTCTGCAATTCACTCTAAAATGTTGGCAAACTGTTGCAAGTGATCCCCTGAAAGGTTTTTCGGTGGAAACAGATGGGTTTTTATCATCGGAAACAGAATTAGCCGTCGACGTCTGAACAACTTTTTTTGAAAAAATCCCTAAGCCGCGCGGTCACAATTTCAGCAAAAAATATGACGTTCTGCAATTCACTCCAAAATGTTGGCAAACTGTTGCAAGTGATCCGCTGAACTGTTTTTCGGTGGAAACAGATGGGTTTTTATCATCGGAAACAGAACTCGCCCTCGATGTCTGAACAACTTTTTTTGAAAAAATCCCTAAACCGCGAAGTCACAATTTCAGCAAAAAATCTGACGTTCTGCAATTCACTCAAAAATGTTGGCAAACTGTTGTAAACTCTCCCCTGAAATGTTTTTCGGTGGAAACAGATGGGTTTTTATCATCGGAAAGAGAACTCGCCCTCGATGTCTGAACAACTTTTTTTGAAAAAATCCCTAAGCCGCGCGGTCACAATTTCAGCAAAAAATCTGACATTCTGTAATTCACTCCAAAATGTTGGCAAACTGTTGCAAGTGATCTCCTGAAATGTTTTTCGGTGGAAACATATGGGTTTTTATCATCGGAAACAGAATTAGCCCTCTACGTCTGAACAAGTTTTTTTGAAAAAATCCGTAAGCCGCGCGGTCACAATTTCAGCAAAAAATCTGACGTTCTGTAATTCACTCAAAAATGTTGGCAAACCGTGGCAAGTGATCCCCTGAAATGTTTTTCGGTGGAAACAGATGGGTTTTTATCATCGGAAACAGAATTAGCCCTCTACGTCTGAACAACTTTTTTTGAAAAAATCCCTAAGCCGCGCGGTCACAATTTCAGCAAAAATATGACGTTCTGCAATTCACTCAAAAATGTTGGCAAACTGTTGCAAACTCTCCCCTGAAATGTTTTTCGGTGGAAACAGATGGGTTTTTATCATCAGAAACTGAATTAGCTCTCGACGTCTGAACACCTTTTTTTTGAAAAAATCCATAAGCCGCGCGGTCACAATTTCAGCAAAAATATGACGTTCTGCAATTCACTCAAAAATGTTGGCAAACTGTTGCAAGTGATCCCCTGAAAGGTTTTTCGGTGGAAACAGATGGGTTTTTATCATCGGAAACAGAATTAGCCCTCGACGTCTGAACAACTTTTTTTGAAAAAATCCCTAAGCCGCGCGGTCACAATTTCAGAAAAAATCTGACATTCTGTAATTCACTCCAAAATGTTGGCAAACTGTTGCAAGTGATCTCCTGAAATGTTTTTCGGTGGAAACAGATGGGTTTTTATCATCGGAAACAGAATTAGCCGTCGACGTCTGAACAACTTTTTTTGAAAAAATCCCTAAGCCGCGTGGTCACAATTTCAGCAAAAAATCTGACGTTCTGCAATTCACTCCAAAATGTTGGCAAACTGTTGCAAGTGATCCCCTGAAATGTTTATCGGTGGAAACAGATGGGTTTTTATCATCGGAAACAGAACTCGCCCTCGACGTCTGAACAACTTTTTTTGAAAAAATCCCTAAACCGCGCGGTCACAATTTCAGCAAAAATATGACGTTCTGCAATTCACTCAAAAATGTTGGCAAACTGTTCCAACTCTCCCCTGAAATGTTTTTCGGTGGAAACAGATGGGTTTTTATCATCGGAAACTGAATTAGCCCTCGACGTCTGAACAACTTTTTTTTTGAAAAAATCCCTAAGCCGCGCGGTCAAAATTTCAGCAAAAATATGACGTTCTGCAATTCACTCAAAAATGTTGGCAAACTGTTGCAAGTGATCCCCTGAAAGGTTTTTCGGTGGAAACAGATGGGTTTTTATCATCGGAAACAGAATTAGCCCTCGACGTCTGAACAACTTTTTTTGAAAAAATCCCTAAGCAGCGCGGTCACAATTTCAAAAAAAAAAAATATGACGTTCTGCAATTCACTCAAAAATGTTGGCAAACTGTTGCAAACTCTCCCCTGAACTGTTTTTCGGTGGAAACAGATGGGTTTTTATCATCGGAAGCTGAATTAGCCCTCGACGTCTGAACAACTTCTTTTGAAAAAATCCCTAAGCCGCGCGGTCACAATTTCAGCAAAAAATCTGACGTTCTGCAATTCACTCAAAAATGTTGGCAAACTGTTGCAAACTCTCCCCTGAAATGTTTTTCGGTGGAAACAGATGGGTTTTTATCATCGGAAACAGAATTAGCCCTCGACGTCTGAACAACTTTTTTAAAAAAAAATCCCTAAGCCGCGCGGTCACATTTCAGCAAAAATATGACGTTCTGCAATTCACTCAAAAATGTTGGCAAACTGTTGCAAGTGATCCCCTGAAAGGTTTTTCGGTGGAAAGAGATGGGTTTTTACCATCGGAAACAGAATTAGCCCTCGACGTCTGAACAACTTTTTTTGAAAAAATCCCTAAGCCGCGCGGTCACAATTTCAGCAAAAAATCTGAAGTTCTGTAATTCACTCAAAAATGTTGGCAAACTGTTGCAAATGATCCCCTGAAATGTTTTTCTGTGGAAACAGATGGCTTTTTATCATCGGAAACAGAATTAGCCCTCGACGTCTGAACAACTTTTTTTGAAAAAATCCCTAAGCCGCGCGGTCACAATTTCAGCAAAAATATGACGTTCTGCAATTCACTCAAAAATGTTGGCAAACTGTTGCAAACTCTCCCCTGAAATGTTTTTCGGTGGAAACAGATGGGTTTTTATCATCGGAAACAGAATTAGCCCTCGACGTCTGAGCAACTTTTTTTGAAAAAATCCCTAAACCGCGAAGTCACAATTTCAGCAAAAATATGACGTTCTGCAATTCACTCAAAAATGTTGGCAAACTGTTGCAAGTGATCCCCTGAAAGGTTTTTCGGTGGAAACAGATGGGTTTTTATCATCGGAAGCTGAATTAGCCCTCGACGTGTGACCAACTTTTTTTTGAAAAAATCCCTAAGCCGCGCGGTCACATTTCAGCAAAAATATGACGTCCTGCAATTCACTCAAAAATGTTGGCAAACTGTTGCAAGTGATCTCCTGAAATGTTTTTCGGTGGAAACAGATGGGTTTTTATCATCGGAAACAGAATTAGCCCTCGACGTCTGAACAAGTTTTTTTGAAAAAATCCCTAAGCCGCGCGGTCACAATTTCAGCAAAAAATATGACGTTCTGCAATTCACTCAAAAATGTTGGCAAACTGTTGCAAGTGATCCCCTGAAAGGTTTTTCGGTGGAAACAGATGGGTTTTTATCATCGGAAACAGAATTAGCCCTCGACGTCTGAACAACTTTTTTTGAAAAAATCCCTAAGCCGCGCGGTCACAATTTCAGCAAAAAATATGACGTTCTGCAATTCACTCAAAAATGTTGGCAAACTGTTGCAAACTCTCCCCTGAAATGTTTTTCGGTGGAAACAGATGGGTTTTTATCATCGGAAGCTGAATTAGCCCTCGACGTCTGAACAACTTTTTTTTGAAAAAATACCTAAGCCGCACGGTCACAATTTCAGCAAAAATATGACGTTCTGCAATTCACTCAAAAATGTTGGCAAACTGTTGCAAGTGATCCCCTGAAAGGTTTTTCGGTGGAAACAGATGGGTTTTTATCATCGGAAACAGAATTAGCCCTCAACGTCTGAACAACTTTTTTTGAAAAAATCCCTAAACCGCGCGGTCACAATTTCAGCAAAAAATCTGACATTCTGTAATTCACTCCAAAATGTTGGCAAACTGTTGCAAGTGATCTCCTGAAATGTTTTTCGGTGGAAACAGATGGGTTTTTATCATCGGAAACAGAATTAGCCGTTGACGTCTGAACAAGTTTTTTTGAAAAAATCCGTAAGCCGCGCGGTCACAATTTCAGCAAAAAATCTGACGTTCTGTAATTCACTCAAAAATGTTGGCAAACCGTGGCAAGTGATCCCCTGAAATGTTTTTCGGTGGAAACAGATGGGTTTTTATCATCGGAAACAGAATTAGCCCTCGACGTCTGAACAACTTTTTTTTGAAAAAATCCCTAAGCCGCGCAGTCAAAATTTCAGCAAAAATATGACGTTCTGCAATTCACTCAAAAATGTTGGCAAACTGTTGCAAACTCTCCCCTGAAATGTTTTTCGGTGGAAACAGATGGGTTTTTATCATCGGAAACAGAATTAGCCCTCGACGTCTGAACAACTTTTTTTTGAAAAAATCCCTAAGCCGCGCGGTCACATTTCAGCAAAAATATGACGTTCTGCAATTCACTCTAAAATGTTGGCAAACTGTTGCAAGTGATCCCCTGAAAGGTTTTTCGGTGGAAACAGATGGGTTTTTATCATAGGAAACAGAATTAGCCGTCGACGTCTGAACAACTTTTTTTGAAAAAATCCCTAAGCCGCGCGGTCACAATTTCAGCAAAAAATATGACGTTCTGCAATTCACTCCAAAATGTTGGCAAACTGTTGCAAGTGATCCGCTGAACTGTTTTTCGGTGGAAACAGATGGGTTTTTATCATCGGAAACAGAACTCGCCCTCGATGTCTGAACAACTTTTTTTGAAAAAATCCCTAAACTGCGAAGTCACAATTTCAGCAAAAAAACTGACGTTCTGCAATTCACTCAAAAATGTTGGCAAACTGTTGTAAACTCTCCCCTGAAATGTTTTTCGGTGGAAACAGATGGGTTTTTATCATCGGAAACAGAACTCGCCCTCGATGTCTGAACAACTTTTTTTGAAAAAATCCCTAAGCCGCGCGGTCACAATTTCAGCAAAAAATCTGACATTCTGTAATTCACTCCAAAATGTTGGCAAACTGTTGCAAGTGATCTCCTGAAATGTTTTTCGGTGGAAACATATGGGTTTTTATCATCGGAAACAGAATTAGCCGTTGACGTCTGAACAAGTTTTTTTGAAAAAATCCGTAAGCCGCGCGGTCACAATTTCAGCAAAAAATCTGACGTTCTGTAATTCACTCAAAAATGTTGGCAAACCGTGGCAAGTGATCCCCTGAAATGTTTTTCGGTGGAAACAGATGGGTTTTTATCATCGGAAACAGAATTAGCCCTCTACGTCTGAACAACTTTTTTTGAAAAAATCCCTAAGCCGCGCGGTCACAATTTCAGCAAAAATATGACGTTCTGCAATTCACTCAAAAATGTTGGCAAACTGTTGCAAACTCTCCCCTGAAATGTTTTTCGGTGGAAACAGATGGGTTTTTATCATCAGAAACTGAATTAGCTCTCGACGTCTGAACACCTTTTTTTTGAAAAAATCCATAAGCCGCGCGGTCACAATTTCAGCAAAAATATGACGTTCTGCAATTCACTCAAAAATGTTGGCAAACTGTTGCAAGTGATCCCCTGAAAGGTTTTTCGGTGGAAACAGATGGGTTTTTATCATCGGAAACAGAATTAGCCGTCGACGTCTGAACAACTTTTTTTGAAAAAATCCCTAAGCCGCGCGGTCACAATTTCAGAAAAAATATGACGTTCTGCAATTCACTCCAAAATGTTGGCAAACTGTTGCAAGTGATCCCCTGAAATGTTTTTTGGTGGAAACAGATGGGTTTTTATCATCGGAAGCTGAATTAGCCCTCGACGTCTGAACAACTTTTTTTTGAAAAAATCCCTAAGCCGCGCGGTCACAATTTCAGCAAAAATATGACGTTCTGCAATTCACTCAAAAATGTTGGCAAACTGTTGCAAGTGATCCCCTGAAAGGTTTTTCGGTGGAAACAGATGGGTTTTTATCATCGGAAACAGAATTAGCCCTCGACGTCTGAACAACTTTTTTTGAAAAAATCCCTAAGCCGCGCGGTCACAATTTCAGCAAAAAATATGACGTTCTGCAATTCACTCAAAAATGTTGGCAAACTGTTGCAAACTCTCCCCTAAACTGTTTTTCGGTGGAAACAGATGGGTTTTTATCATCGGAAGCTGAATTAGCCCTCGACGTCTGAACAACTTTTTTTGAAAAAATCCCTAAGCCGCGCGGTAACAATTTCAGCAAAAAATATGACGTTCTGCAATTCACTCAAAAATGTTGGCAAACTGTTGCAAACTCTCCCCTGAAATGTTTTTCGGTGGAAACAGATGGGTTTTTATCATCGGAAACAGAATTAGCCCTCGACGTCTGAACAACTTTTTTTTTGAAAAAATCCCTAAGCCGCGCGGTCAAAATTTCAGCAAAAATATGACGTTCTGCAATTCACTCAAAAATGTTGGCAAACTGTTGCAAGTGATCCCCTGAAAGGTTTTTCGGTGGAAACAGATGGGTTTTTATCATCGGAAACAGAATTAGCCCTCGACGTCTGAACAACTTTTTTTGAAAAAATCCCTAAGCAGCGCGGTCACAATTTCAAAAAAAAAAAATATGACGTTCTGCAATTCACTCAAAAATGTTGGCAAACTGTTGCAAACTCTCCCCTGAACTGTTTTTCGGTGGAAACAGATGGGTTTTTATCATCGGAAGCTGAATTAGCCCTCGACGTCTGAACAACTTCTTTTGAAAAAATCCCTAAGCCGCGCGGTCACAATTTCAGCAAAAAATCTGACGTTCTGCAATTCACTCAAAAATGTTGGCAAACTGTTGCAAACTCTCCCCTGAAATGTTTTTCGGTGGAAACAGATGGGTTTTTATCATCGGAAACAGAATTAGCCCTCGACGTCTGAACAACTTTTTTAAAAAAAAATCCCTAAGCCGCGCGGTCACATTTCAGCAAAAATATGACGTTCTGCAATTCACTCAAAAATGTTGGCAAACTGTTGCAAGTGATCCCCTGAAAGGTTTTTCGGTGGAAAGAGATGGGTTTTTACCATCGGAAACAGAATTAGCCCTCGACGTCTGAACAACTTTTTTTGAAAAAATCCCTAAGCCGCGCGGTCACAATTTCAGCAAAAAATATGACGTTCTGCAATTCACTCAAAAATGTTGGCAAACTGTTGCAAACTCTCCCCTGAACTGTTTTTCGGTGGAAACAGATGGGTTTTTATCATCGGAAGCTGAATTAGCCCTCGACGTCTGAACAACTTTTTTTGAAAATATCCCTAAGCCGCGCGGTCACAATTTCAGCAAAAAATCTGAAGTTCTGTAATTCACTCAAAAATGTTGGCAAACTGTTGCAAATGATCCCCTGAAATGTTTTTCAGTGGAAACAGATGGCTTTTTATCATCGGAAACAGAATTAGCCCTCGACGTCTGAACAACTTTTTTTGAAAAAATCCCTAAGCCGCGCGGTCACAATTTCAGCAAAAATATGACGTTCTGCAATTCACTCAAAAATGTTGGCAAACTGTTGCAAACTCTCCCCTGAAATGTTTTTCGGTGGAAACAGATGGGTTTTTATCATCGGAAACAGAATTAGCCCTCGACGTCTGAGCAACTTTTTTTGAAAAAATCCCTAAACCGCGAAGTCACAATTTCAGCAAAAATATGACGTTCTGCAATTCACTCAAAAATGTTGGCAAACTGTTGCAAGTGATCCCCTGAAAGGTTTTTCGGTGGAAACAGATGGGTTTTTATCATCGGAAGCTGAATTAGCCCTCGACGTGTGACCAACTTTTTTTTGAAAAAATCCCTAAGCCGCGCGGTCACATTTCAGCAAAAATATGACGTCCTGCAATTCACTCAAAAATGTTGGCAAACTGTTGCAAGTGATCTCCTGAAATGTTTTTCGGTGGAAACAGATGGGTTTTTATCATCGGAAACAGAATTAGCCCTCGACGTCTGAACAAGTTTTTTTGAAAAAATCCGTAAGCCGCGCGGTCACAATTTCAGCAAAAAATCTGACGTTCTGTAATTCACTCAAAAATGTTGGCAAACTGTTGCAAGTGATCCCCTGAAAGGTTTTTCGGTGGAAACAGATGGGTTTTTATCATCGGAAGCTGAATTAGCCCTCGACGTCTGAACAACTTTTTTTTGAAAAAATCCCTAAGCCGCGCGGTCACATTTCAGCAAAAATATGACGTTCTGCAATTCACTCAAAAATGTTGGCAAACTGTTGCAAACTCTCCCCTGAAATGTTTTTCGGTGGAAACAGATGGGTTTTTATCATCGGAAACAGAATTAGCCCTCGACGTCTGAACAACTTTTTTTGAAAAAATCCCTAAGCCGCGCGGTCACAATTTCAGCAAAAAATATGACGTTCTGCAATTCACTCAAAAATGTTGGCAAACTGTTGCAAGTGATCCCCTGAAAGGTTTTTCGGTGGAAACAGATGGGTTTTTATCATCGGAAACAGAATTAGCCCTCGACGTCTGAACAACTTTTTTTGAAAAAATCCCTAAGCCGCGCGGTCACAATTTCAGCAAAAAATATGACGTTCTGCAATTCACTCAAAAATGTTGGCAAACTGTTGCAAACTCTCCCCTGAAATGTTTTTCGGTGGAAACAGATGGGTTTTTATCATCGGAAGCTGAATTAGCCCTCGACGTCTGAACAACTTTTTTTTGAAAAAATACCTAAGCCGCACGGTCACAATTTCAGCAAAAATATGACGTTCTGCAATTCACTCAAAAATGTTGGCAAACTGTTGCAAGTGATCCCCTGAAAGGTTTTTCGGTGGAAACAGATGGGTTTTTATCATCGGAAACAGAATTAGCCCTCAACGTCTGAACAACTTTTTTTGAAAAAATCCCTAAACCGCGCGGTCACAATTTCAGCAAAAAATCTGACATTCTGTAATTCACTCCAAAATGTTGGCAAACTGTTGCAAGTGATCTCCTGAAATGTTTTTCGGTGGAAACAGATGGGTTTTTATCATCGGAAACAGAATTAGCCGTTGACGTCTGAACAAGTTTTTTTGAAAAAATCCGTAAGCCGCGCGGTCACAATTTCAGCAAAAAATCTGACGTTCTGTAATTCACTCAAAAATGTTGGCAAACCGTGGCAAGTGATCCCCTGAAATGTTTTTCGGTGGAAACAGATGGGTTTTTATCATCGGAAACAGAATTAGCCCTCGACGTCTGAACAACTTTTTTTTGAAAAAATCCCTAAGCCGCGCAGTCAAAATTTCAGCAAAAATATGACGTTCTGCAATTCACTCAAAAATGTTGGCAAACTGTTGCAAACTCTCCCCTGAAATGTTTTTCGGTGGAAACAGATGGGTTTTTATCATCGGAAACAGAATTAGCCCTCGACGTCTGAACAACTTTTTTTTGAAAAAATCCCTAAGCCGCGCGGTCACATTTCAGCAAAAATATGACGTTCTGCAATTCACTCTAAAATGTTGGCAAACTGTTGCAAGTGATCCCCTGAAAGGTTTTTCGGTGGAAACAGATGGGTTTTTATCATAGGAAACAGAATTAGCCGTCGACGTCTGAACAACTTTTTTTGAAAAAATCCCTAAGCCGCGCGGTCACAATTTCAGCAAAAAATATGACGTTCTGCAATTCACTCCAAAATGTTGGCAAACTGTTGCAAGTGATCCGCTGAACTGTTTTTCGGTGGAAACAGATGGGTTTTTATCATCGGAAACAGAACTCGCCCTCGATGTCTGAACAACTTTTTTTGAAAAAATCCCTAAACTGCGAAGTCACAATTTCAGCAAAAAATCTGACGTTCTGCAATTCACTCAAAAATGTTGGCAAACTGTTGTAAACTCTCCCCTGAAATGTTTTTCGGTGGAAACAGATGGGTTTTTATCATCGGAAACAGAACTCGCCCTCGATGTCTGAACAACTTTTTTTGAAAAAATCCCTAAGCCGCGCGGTCACAATTTCAGCAAAAAATCTGACATTCTGTAATTCACTCCAAAATGTTGGCAAACTGTTGCAAGTGATCTCCTGAAATGTTTTTCGGTGGAAACATATGGGTTTTTATCATCGGAAACAGAATTAGCCGTTGACGTCTGAACAAGTTTTTTTGAAAAAATCCGTAAGCCGCGCGGTCACAATTTCAGCAAAAAATCTGACGTTCTGTAATTCACTCAAAAATGTTGGCAAACCGTGGCAAGTGATCCCCTGAAATGTTTTTCGGTGGAAACAGATGGGTTTTTATCATCGGAAACAGAATTAGCCCTCTACGTCTGAACAAGTTTTTTTGAAAAAATCCGTAAGCCGCGCGGTCACAATTTCAGAAAAAATCTGACATTCTGTAATTCACTCCAAAATGTTGGCAAACTGTTGCAAGTGATCTCCTGAAATGTTTTTCGGTGGAAACAGATGGGTTTTTATCATCGGAAACATAATTAGCCGTCGACGTCTGAACAACTTTTTTTGAAAAAATCCCTAAGCCGCGTGGTCACAATTTCAGCAAAAAATCTGACGTTCTGCAATTCACTCCAAAATGTTGGCAAACTGTTGCAAGTGATCCCCTGAAATGTTTATCGGTGGAAACAGATGGGTTTTTATCATCGGAAACAGAACTCGCCCTCAACGTCTGAACAACTTTTTTTGAAAAAATCCCTAAACCGCGAACTCACAATTTCAGCAAAAATATAACGTTCTGCAATTCACTCAAAAATGTTGGCAAACTGTTGCAAACTCTCCCCTGAAATGTTTTTTCGGTGGAAACAGATGGGTTTTTATCATCGGAAGCTGAATTAGCCCTCGACGGCTGAACAACGTTTTTTTGAAAAAATTCCTAAGCCGCGCGGTCACAATTTCAGCAAAAATATGACGTTCTGCAATTCACTCAAAAATGTTGGCAAACTGTTGCAAGTGATCCCCTGAAAGGTTTTTCGGTGGAAACAGATGGGTTTTTATCATCGGAAACAGAATTAGCCGTCGACGTCTGAACAACTTTTTTTGAAAAAATCCCTAAGCCGCGTGGTCACAATTTCAGAAAAAATCTGACATTCTGTAATTCACTCCAAAATGTTGGCAAACTGTTGCAAGTGATCTCCTGAAATGTTTTTCGGTGGAAACAGATGGGTTTTTATCATCGGAAACAGAATTAGCCGTCGACGTCTGAACAACTTTTTTTGAAAAAATCCCTAAGCCGCGTGGTCACAATTTCAGCAAAAAATCTGACGTTCTGCAATTCACTCCAAAATGTTGGCAAACTGTTGCAAGTGATCCCCTGAAATGTTTATCGGTGGAAACAGATGGGTTTTTATCATCGGAAACAGAACTCGCCCTCGACGTCTGAACAACTTTTTTTGAAAAAATCCCTAAACCGCGAAGTCACAATTTCAGCAAAAATATGACGTTCTGCAATTCACTCAAAAATGTTGGCAAACTGTTGCAAACTCTCCCCTGAAATGTTTTTCGGTGGAAACAGATGGGTTTTTATCATCGGAAGCTGAATTAGCCCTCGACGTGTGAACAACTTTTTTTTGAAAAAATCCCTAAGCCGCGCGGTCACAATTTCAGCAAAAATATGACGTTCTGCAATTCACTCAAAAATGGTGCCAAACTGTTGCAAACTATCCCCTGATATGTTTTTCGGTGGAAATAGATGGGTTTTTATCATCGGAAACAGAATTAGCCCTCGACGTCTGAACAACTTTTTTTGAAAAAATCCCTAAACCGCGCGGTCACAATTTCAGCAAAAATATGACGTTCTGCAATTCACTCAAAAATGTTGGCAAACTGTTCCAACTCTCCCCTGAAATGTTTTTCGGTGGAAACAGATGGGTTTTTATCATCGGAAACTGAATTAGCCCTCGACGTCTGAACAATTTTTTAAAAAAAAATCCCTAAACCGCGCGGTCACAATTTCAGCAAAAATATGACGTTCTGCAATTCACTCAAAAATGTTGGCAAACTGTTGCAAGTGATCCCCTGAAATGTTTTTCGGTGGAAACAGATGGGTTTTTATCATCGGAAACAGAACTCGCCCTCGACGTCTGAACAACTTTTTTAAAAAAATCCCTAAAGCGCGAAGTCACAATTTCAGCAAAAATATGACGTTCTGCAATTCACTCAAAAATGTTGGCAAACTGTTGTAAACTCTCCCCTGAAATGTTTTTCGGTGGAAACAGATGGGTTTTTATCATCGGAAACAGAACTCGCCCTCGATGTCTGAACAACTTTTTTTGAAAAAATCCCTAAGCCGCGCGGTCACAATTTCAGCAAAAAATCTGACATTCTGTAATTCACTCCAAAATGTTGGCAAACTGTTGCAAGTGATCTCCTGAAATGTTTTTCGGTGGAAACAGATGGGTTTTTATCATCGGAAACATAATTAGCCGTCGACGTCTGAACAACTTTTTTTGAAAAAATCCCTAAGCCGCGTGGTCACAATTTCAGCAAAAAATCTGACGTTCTGCAATTCACTCCAAAATGTTGGCAAACTGTTGCAAGTGATCCCCTGAAATGTTTATCGGTGGAAACAGATGGGTTTTTATCATCGGAAACAGAACTCGCCCTCAACGTCTGAACAACTTTTTTTGAAAAAATCCCTAAACCGCGAACTCACAATTTCAGCAAAAATATAACGTTCTGCAATTCACTCAAAAATGTTGGCAAACTGTTGCAAACTCTCCCCTGAAATGTTTTTTCGGTGGAAACAGATGGGTTTTTATCATCGGAAGCTGAATTAGCCCTCGACGTCTGAACAACGTTTTTTTGAAAAAATCCCTAAGCCGCGCGGTCACAATTTCAGCAAAAATATGACGTTCTGCAATTCACTCCAAAATGTTGGCAAACTGTAGCAAGTGATCCCCTGAAATGTTTTTCGGTGGAAACAGATGGGTTTTTATCATCGGAAACAGAACTCGCCCTCAACGTCTGAACAATTTTTTTTTAAAAAATCCCTAAACCGCGCGGTCACAATTTCAGCAAAAATATGACGTTCTGCAATTCACTCAAAAATGTTGGCAAACTGTTGCAAGTGATCCCCTGAAAGGTTTTTCGGTGGAAACAGATGGGTTTTTATCATCGGAAACAGAATTAGCCGTCGACGTCTGAACAACTTTTTTTGAAAAAATCCCTAAGCCGCGTGGTCACAATTTCAGAAAAAATCTGACATTCTGTAATTCACTCCAAAATGTTGGCAAACTGTTGCAAGTGATCTCCTGAAATGTTTTTCGGTGGAAACAGATGGGTTTTTATCATCGGAAACAGAATTAGCCGTCGACGTCTGAACAACTTTTTTTGAAAAAATCCCTAAGCCGCGTGGTCACAATTTCAGCAAAAAATCTGACATTCTGCAATTCACTCCAAAATGTTGGCAAACTGTTGCAAGTGATCCCCTGAAATGTTTATCGGTGGAAACAGATGGGTTTTTATCATCGGAAACAGAACTCGCCCTCAACGTCTGAACAACTTTTTTTGAAAAAATCCCTAAACCGCGAAGTCACAATTTCAGCAAAAATATGACGTTCTGCAATTCACTCAAAAATGTTGGCAAACTGTTGCAAACTCTCCCCTGAAATGTTTTTCGGTGGAAACAGATGGGTTTTTATCATCGGAAACTGAATTAGCCCTCGACGTCTGAACAATTTTTTTTAAAAAAATCCCTAAACCGCGCGGTCACAATTTCAGCAAAAATATGACGTTCTGCAATTCACTCAAAAATGTTGGCAAACTGTTGCAAGTGATCCCCTGAAATGTTTTTCGGTGGAAACAGATGGGTTTTTATCATCGGAAACAGAACTCGCCCTCGACGTCTGAACAACTTTTTTAAAAAAATCCCTAAAGCGCGAAGTCACAATTTCAGCAAAAATATGACGTTCTGCAATTGACTCAAAAATGTTGGCAAACTGTTGCAAACTCTCCCCTGAAATGTTTTTTGGTGGAAACAGATGGGTTTTTATCATCAGAAGCTGAATTAGCCCTCGACGTCTGAACAACTTTTTTTTGAAAAAATCCCTAAGCCGCGCGGTCACAATTTTAGCAAAAAATCTGACCTTTTGTAATTCACTCAAAAATGTTGGCAAACCGTGGCAAGTGATCCCCTGAAATGTTTATCGGTGGAAACAGATGGGTTTTTATCATCGGAAACAGAACTCGCCCTCGACGTCTGAACAACTTTTTTTGAAAAAATCCCTAAACCGCGAAGTCACAATTTCAGCAAAAATATGACGTTCTGCAATTCACTCAAAAATGTTGGCAAACTGTTGTAAACTCTCCCCTGAAATGTTTTTCGGTGGAAACAGATGGGTTCTTATCATCGGAAGCTGAATTAGCCCTCGACGTGTGAACAACTTTTTTTTGAAAAAATCCCTAAGCCGCGCGGTCACAATTTCAGCAAAAATCTGACGTTCTGTAATTCACTCCAAAATGTTGGCAAACTGTTGCAAGTGATCCCCTGATATGTTTTTCGGTGGAAACAGATGGGTTTTTATCATCGGAAACAGAATTAGCCGTCGACGTTTGAACAACTTTTTTTGAAAAAATCCCTAAGCCGCGCGGTCACAATTTCAGCAAAAAATCTGACGTTCTGCAATTCACTCCAAAATGTTGGCAAACTGTAGCAAGTGATCCCCTGAAATGTTTTTCGGTGGAAACAGATGGGTTTTTATCATCGGAAACAGAACTCGCCCTCAACGTCTGAACAATTTTTTTTAAAAAAATCCCTAAACCGCGCGGTCACAATTTCAGCAAAAATATGACGTTCTGCAATTCACTCAAAAATGTTGGCAAACTGTTGCAAGTGATCCCCTGAAATGTTTTTCGGTGGAAACAGATGGGTTTTTATCATCGGAAACAGAACTCGCCCTCGACGTCTGAACAACTTTTTTGAAAAAATCCCTAAGCCGCGCGGTCACAATTTCAGCAAAAATATGACGTTCTGCAATTCACTCAAAAATGTTGGCAAACTCTTGCAAGTGATCCCCTGAAAGGTTTTTTGGTGGAAACAGATGGGTTTTTATCATCAGAAGCTGAATTAGCCCTCGACGTCTGAACAACTTTTTTTTGAAAAAATCCCTAAGCCGCGCGGTCACAATTTTAGCAAAAAATCTGACCTTTTGTAATTCACTCAAAAATGTTGGCAAACCGTGGCAAGTGTTCCCCTGAAATGTTTTTCGGTGGAAACAGATGGGTTTTTATCATCGGAAACAGAATTAGCCGTCGACGTCTGAACAACTTTTTTTGAAAAAATCCCTAAGCCGCGTGGTCACAATTTCAGCAAAAAATCTGACGTTCTGCAATTCACTCCAAAATGTTGGCAAACTGTTGCAAGTGATCCCCTGAAATGTTTATCGGTGGAAACAGATGGGTTTTTATCATCGGAAACAGAATTAGCCCTCAACGTCTGAACAACTTTTTTTGAAAAAATCCCTAAACCGCGAACTCACAATTTCAGCAAAAATATAACGTTCTGCAATTCACTCAAAAATGTTGGCAAACTGTTGCAAACTCTCCCCTGAAATGTTTTTTCGGTGGAAACAGATGGGTTTTTATCATCGGAAGCTGAATTAGCCCTCGACGTCTGAACAACGTTTTTTTGAAAAAATCCCTAAGCCGCGCGGTCACAATTTCAGCAAAAATATGACGTTCTGCAATTCACTCAAAAATGTTGGCAAACTGTTGCAAGTGATCCCCTGAAAGGTTTTTCGGTGGAAACAGATGGGTTTTTATCATCGGAAAGAGAATTAGCCCTCGACGTCTGAACAACTTTTTTTTTAAAAAATCCCTAAGCCGCGCGGTCACAATTTCAGCAAAAATATGACGTTCTGTAATTCACTCCAAAATGTTGGCAAACTGTTGCAAGTGATCCCCTGAAATGTTTATCGGTGGAAACAGATGGGTTTTTATCATCGGAAACAGAACTTGCCCTCGACGTCTGAACAACTTTTTTTGAAAAAATCCCTAAACCGCGAAGTCACAATTTCAGCAAAAATATGACGTTCTGCAATTCACTCCAAAATGTTGGCAAACTGTTGCAAACTCTCCCCTGAAATGTTTTTCGGTGGAAACAGATGGGTTTTTATCATCGGAAGCTGAATTAGCCCTCGACGTCTGAACAACTTTTTTTTGAAAAAATCCCTAAGCCGCGCGGTCACAATTTCAGCAAAAATATGACGTTCTGCAATTCACTCAAAAATGGTGCCAAACTGTTGCAAACTATCCCCTGATATGTTTTTCGGTGGAAATAGATGGGTTTTTATCATCGGAAACAGAATTAGCCCTCGACGTCTGAACAACTTTTTTTGAAAAAATCCCTAAGCCGCGCGGTCACAATTTCAGCAAAAATATGACGTTCTGCAATTCACTCAAAAATGTTGGCAAACTGTTGCAAACTCTCCCCTGAAATGTTTTTCGGTGGAAACAGATGGGTTTTTATCATCGGAAACAGAATTAGCCCTCGACGTCTGAACAACTTTTTTTTGAAAAAATCCCTAAGCCGCGCGGTCACAATTTCAGTAAAAAATCTGACGTTCTGTAATTCACTCAAAAATGTTGGCAAACTGTTGCAAGTGATCCCCTGAAATGTTTTTCGGTGGAAACAGATGGGTTTTTATCATCGGAAACAGAACTCGCCCTCGACGTCTGAACAACTTTTTTGAAAAAATCCCTAAGCCGCGCGGTCACAATTTCAGCAAAAATATGACGTTCTGCAATTCACTCAAAAATGTTGGCAAACTGTTGCAAGTGATCCCCTGAAAGGTTTTTTGGTGGAAACAGATGGGTTTTTATCATCAGAAGCTGAATTAGCCCTCGACGTCTGAACAACTTTTTTTTGAAAAAATCCCTAAGCCGCGCGGTCACAATTTTAGCAAAAAATCTGACCTTTTGTAATTCACTCAAAAATGTTGGCAAACCGTGGCAAGTGTTCCCCTGAAATGTTTTTCGGTGGAAACAGATGCGTTTTTATCATCGGAAACAGAATTAGCCGTCGACGTCTGAACAACTTTTTTTGAAAAAATCCCTAAGCCGCGTGGTCACAATTTCTGCAAAAAATCTGACGTTCTGCAATTCACTCCAAAATGTTGGCAAACTGTTGCAAGTGATCCCCTGAAATGTTTATCGGTGGAAACAGATGGGTTTTTATCATCGGAAACAGAATTAGCCCTCAACGTCTGAACAACTTTTTTTGAAAAAATCCCTAAACCGCGAACTCACAATTTCAGCAAAAATATAACGTTCTGCAATTCACTCAAAAATGTTGGCAAACTGTTGCAAACTCTCCCCTGAAATGTTTTTTCGGTGGAAACAGATGGGTTTTTATCATCGGAAGCTGAATTAGCCCTCGACGTCTGAACAACGTTTTTTTGAAAAAATCCCTAAGCCGCGCGGTCACAATTTCAGCAAAAATATGACGTTCTGCAATTCACTCAAAAATGTTGGCAAACTGTTGCAAGTGATCCCCTGAAAGGTTTTTCGGTGGAAACAGATGGGTTTTTATCATCGGAAACAGAATTAGCCCTCGACGTCTGAACAACTTTTTTTTAAAAAAATCCCTAAGCCGCGCGGTCACAATTTCAGCAAAAATATGACGTTCTGTAATTCACTCCAAAATGTTGGCAAACTGTTGCAAGTGATCCCCTGAAATGTTTATCGGTGGAAACAGATGGGTTTTTATCATCGGAAACAGAACTCGCCCTCGACGTCTGAACAACTTTTTTTGAAAAAATCCCTAAACCGCGAAGTCACAATTTCAGCAAAAATATGACGTTCTGCAATTCACTCCAAAATGTTGGCAAACTGTTGCAAACTCTCCCCTGAAATGTTTTTCGGTGGAAACAGATGGGTTTTTATCATCGGAAGCTGAATTAGCCCTCGACGTCTGAACAACTTTTTTTTGAAAAAATCCCTAAGCCGCGCGGTCACAATTTCAGCAAAAATATGACGTTCTGCAATTCACTCAAAAATGGTGCCAAACTGTTGCAAACTATCCCCTGATATGTTTTTCGGTGGAAATAGATGGGTTTTTATCATCGGAAACAGAATTAGCCCTCGACGTCTGAACAACTTTTTTTGAAAAAATCCCTAAGCCGCGCGGTCACAATTTCAGCAAAAATATGACGTTCTGCAATTCACTCAAAAATGTTGGCAAACTGTTGCAAACTCTCCCCTGAAATGTTTTTCGGTGGAAACAGATGGGTTTTTATCATCGGAAACAGAATTAGCCCTCGACGTCTGAACAACTTTTTTTTGAAAAAATCCCTAAGCCGCGCGGTCACAATTTCAGTAAAAAATCTGACGTTCTGTAATTCACTCCAAAATGTTGGCAAACTGTTGCAAGTGATCCCCTGAAAGGTTTTTCGGTGGAAACAGATGGGTTTTTATCATCGGAAACAGAATTAGCCGTCGACGTCTGAACAACTTTTTTTGAAAAAATCCCTAAGCCGCGTGGTCACAATTTCAGCAAAAAATCTGACGTTCTGCAATTCACTCCAAAATGTTGGCAAACTGTTGCAAGTGATCCCCTGAAATGTTTATCGGTGGAAACAGATGGGTTTTTATCATCGGAAACAGAACTCGCCCTCAACGTCTGAACTTTTTTTGAAAAAATCCCTAAGCCGCGCGGTCACAATTTCAGCAAAAATATAACGTTCTGCAATTCACTCAAAAATGTTGGCAAACTGTTGCAAACTCTCCCCTGAAATGTTTTTTCGGTGGAAACAGATGGGTTTTTATCATCGGAAGCTGAATTAGCCCTCGACGTCTGAACAACGTTTTTTTGAAAAAATCCCTAAGCCGCGCGGTCACAATTTCAGCAAAAATATGACGTTCTGCAATTCACTCAAAAATGTTGGCAAACTGTTGCAAGTGATCCCCTGAAAGGTTTTTCCGTGGAAACAGATGGGTTTTTATCATCGGAAACAGAATTAGCCCTCGACGTCTGAACAACTTTTTTTGAAAAAATCCCTAAGCCGCGCGGTCACAATTTCAGAAAAAAATCTGACATTCTGTAATTCACTCCAAAATGTTGGCAAACTGTTGCAAGTGATCTCCTGAAATGTTTTTCGGTGGAAACAGATGGGTTTTTATCATCGGAAACAGAATTAACCGTCGACGTCTGAACAACTTTTTTTGAAAAAATCCCTAAGCCGCGTGGTCACAATTTCAGCAAAAAATCTGACGTTCTGCAATTCACTCCAAAATGTTGGCAAACTGTTGCAAGTGATCCCCTGAAATGTTTATCGGTGGAAACAGATGGGTTTTTATCATCGGAAACAGAACTCGCCCTCGACGTCTGAACAACTTTTTTTGAAAAAATCCCTAAACCGCGAAGTCACAATTTCAGCAAAAATATGACGTTCTGCAATTCACTCAAAAATGTTGGCAAACTGTTGCAAACTCTCCCCTGAAATGTTTTTCGGTGGAAACAGATGGGTTTTTATCATCGGAAGCTGAATTAGCCCTCGACGTGTGAACAACTTTTTTTTGAAAAAATCCCTAAGCCGCGCGGTCACAATTTCAGCAAAAATATGACGTTCTGCAATTCACTCAAAAATGGTGCCAAACTGTTGCAAACTATCCCCTGATATGTTTTTCGGTGGAAATAGATGGGTTTTTATCATCGGAAACAGAATTAGCCCTTGACGTCTGAACAACGTTTTTTGAAAAAATCCCTAAACCGCGCGGTTACAATTTCAGCAAAAATATGACGTTCTGCAATTCACTCAAAAATGTTGGCAAACTGTTCCAACTCTCCCCTGAAATGTTTTTCAGTGGAAACAGATGGGTTTTTATCATCGGAAACTGAATTAGCCCTCGACGTCTGAACAATTTTTTTTGAAAAAATCCCTAAACCGCGCGGTCACAATTTCAGCAAAAATATGACGTTCTGCAATTCACTCAAAAATGTTGGCAAACTGTTGCAAGTGATCCCCTGAAATGTTTTTCGGTGGAAACAGATGGGTTTTTATCATCGGAAACAGAACTCGCCCTCGACGTCTGAACAACTTTTTTTAAAAAAATCCCTAAAGCGCGAAGTCACAATTTCAGCAAAAATATGACGTTCTGCAATTCACTCAAAAATGTTGGCAAACTGTTGCAAACTCTCCCCTGAAATGTTTTTCGGTGGAAACAGATGGGTTTTTATCATCGGAAACAGAATTAGCCCTCGACGTCTGAACAACTTTTTTTGAAAAAGTCCCTAAGCCGCGCGGTCACAATTTCAGAAAAAATCTGACATTCTGTAATTCACTCCAAAATGTTGGCAAACTGTTGCAAGTGATCTCCTGAAATGTTTTTTGGTGGAAACAGATGGGTTTTTATCATCGGAAACAGAATTAGCCGTCGACGTCTGAACAACTTTTTTTGAAAAAATCCCTAAGCCGCGCGGTCACAATTTCAGCAAAAAATATGACGTTCTGCAATTCACTCCAAAATGTTGGCAAACCGTTGCAAGTGATCCCCTGAAATGTTTATCGGTGGAAACAGATGGGTTTTTATCATCGGAAACAGAACTCGCCCTCGACGTCTGAACAACTTTTTTTGAAAAAATCCCTAAACCGCGAAGTCACAATTTCAGCAAAAATATGACGTTCTGCAATTCACTCAAAAATGTTGGCAAACTGTTGCAAACTCTCCCCTGAAATGTTTTTCGGTGGAAACAGATGGGTTTTTATCATCGGAAACAGAACTCGCCCTCGACGTCTGAACAACTTTTTTAAAAAAATCCCTAAGCCGCGCGGTCACAATTTGAGCAAAAATATGACGTTCTGCAATTCACTCAAAAATGGTGCCAAACTGTTGCAAACTATCCCCTGATATGTTTTTCGGTGGAAACAGATGGGTTTTTATCATCGGAAACAGAATTAGCCCTCGATGTCTGAACAACTTTTTTTTAAAAAATCCCTAAACCGCGCGGTCACAATTTCAGCAAAAATATGACGTTCTGCAATTCACTCAAAAATGTTGGCAAACTGTTCCAACTCTCCCCTGAACCGTTTTTCGGTGGAAACAGATGGGTTTTTATCATCGGAAACTGAATTAGCCCTCGACGTCTGAAAAATTTTTTTTGAAAAAATCCCTAAGCCGCGCGGTCACAATTTCAGCAAAAATATGACGTTCTGCAATTCACTCATAAATGTTGGCAAACTGTTGCAAGTGATCCCCTGAAATCTTTTACGGTGGAAACAGATGGGTTTTTATCATCGGAAACAGAACTCGCCCTCGACGTCTGAACAACTTTTTTTGAAAAAATCCCTAAAGCGCGAAGTCACAATTTCAGCAAAAATATGACGTTCTGCAATTCACTCAAAAATGTTGGCAAACTGTTGCAAACTCTCCCAGGAAATGTTTTTCGGTGGAAACAGATGGGTTTTTATCATCGGAAGCTGAATTAGCCCTCGACGTCTGAACAACTTTTTTTGAAAAAATCCCTAAGCCGCGCGATCACAATTTTAGCAAAAAATCTGACGTTTTGTAATTCACTCAAAAATGTTGGCAAACCGTGGCAAGTGATCCCCTGAAATGTTTTTCGGTGGAAACAGATGGGTTTTTATCATCGGAAACAGAATTAGCCCTCGACGTCTGAACAACTTTTTTTGAAAAAATCCCTAAGCCGCGTGGTCACAATTTCAGCAAAAATATGACGTTCTGCAATTCACTCAAAAATGTTGGCAAACTGTTGCAAACTCTCCCCTGAAATGTTTTGCGGTGGAAACAGATGGGTTTTTATCATCGGAAATAGAATTAGCCCTCGACGTCTGAACAACTTTTTTTTGAAAAAATCCCTAAGCCGCGCGGTCACAATTTCAGCAAAAAATCTGACGTTCTGTAATTCACTCCAAAATGTTGGCAAACTGTTGCAAGTGATCCCCTGAAATGTTTTTCGGTGGAAACAGATGGGTTTTTATCATCGGAAACAGAACTCGCCCTCGACGTGTGAACAACTTTTTTTGAAAAAATCCCTAAACCGCGAAGTCACAATTTCAGCAAAAATATGACGTTCTGCAATTCACTCAAAAATGTTGGCAAACTGTTGCAAACTCTCCCCTGAAATGTTTTGTGGTGGAAACAGATGGGTTTTTATCATCGGAAACAGAATTAGCCCTCGACGTCTGAACAACTTTTTTTTGAAAAAATCCCTAAGCCGCGTGGTCACAATTTCAGCAAAAAATCTGACGTTCTGTAATTCACTCCAAAATGTTGGCAAACTGTTGCAAGTGATCCCCTGAAATGTTTTTCGGTGGAAACAGATGGGTTTTTATCATCGGAAACAGAACTCGCCCTCGACGTCTGAACAACTTTTTTTGAAAAAATCCCTAAGCCGCGCGGTCACAATTTCAGCAAAAATATGACGTTCTGCAATTCACTCAAAAATGTTGGCAAACTGTTGCAAACTCTCCCCTGAAATGTTTTTCGGTGGAAACAGATGGGTTTTTATCATCGGAAACAGAATTAGCCCTCGACGTCTGAACAACGTTTTTTTGAAAAAATCCCTAAGCCGCGCGGTCACAATTTCAGCAAAAATTTGACGTTCTGCAATTCACTCAAAAATGTTGGCTAACTGTTGCAAACTCTCCCCTGAAATGTTTTTCGGTGGAAACAGATGGGTTTTTATCATCGGAAACAGAATTAGCCCTCGACGTCTGAACAACTTTTTTTTGAAAAAATCCCTAAGCCGCGCGGTCACAATTTCAGCAAAAATATGACGTTCTGCAATTCACTCCAAAATGTTGGCAAACTGTTGCAAGTGATCCCCTGAAATGTTTATCGGTGGAAACAGATGGGTTTTTATCATCGGAAACAGAACTCGCCCTCGACGTCTGAACAACTTTTTTTGAAAAAATCCCTAAACCGCGAAGTCACGATTTCAGCAAAAATCTGACGTTCTGCAATTCACTCAAAAATGTTGGCAAACTGTTGCAAACTCTCCCCTGAAATGTTTTTCGGTGGAAACAGATGGGTTTTTATCATCGGAAACAGAATTAGCCCTCGACGTCTGAACAACTTTTTTTTGAAAAAATCCCTAAGCCGCGCGGTCACAATTTCAGCAAAAATATGACGTTCTGCAATTCACTAAAAATGTTGGCAAACTGTTGCAAGTGATCCCCTGAAATGTTTTGCGGTGGAAACAGATGGGTTTTTATCATCGGAAACAGAATTAGCCCTCGACGTCTGAACAACTTTTTTTGTAAAAATCCCTAAGCCGCACGGTCACAATTTCAGCAAAAAATCTGACGTTCTGTAATTCACTCAAAAATGTTGGCAAACTGTTGCAAACTATCCCCTGAAATGTTTTGCGGTGGAAACAGATGGGTTTTTTTTTATAAGATTTTTATTGGTTTTACAAAAGTTTTTATAACAAACAAACATAAAAGAAAAACAGACAAACAAACAAATATAATTTCATAATGTCCTTTCATAAACTTCTTTCCTCGGACTTCCCCATACCTCCCCTTTCTGCATCCTCATGTCCAAATTTTATAGCAACTTATAAATGTTTTTTCCCGTCCTAATTCATCATAGTCCTTTCTTAATCTAATCTTATATTACTGCAACCCTTTCTCTCTATAAAATCTCGACATTCTAAACTTCATCAAGTTTATAATAGTCCTTAAGATAAATCTTAAATTTCTTCCAGTCTTCTTCCGCAGTCTCCTTTCCCTGGTCACGAATTCTGCTCGTCATTTCCGCCAATGTCATATAGTCAATCACTTTCATCTGCCATTCTTCCAAGGTGGGTAAATCTTGTGTCTTCCAATACTTTGCAATCAGTATTCTTGCTGCTGTTGTTGCATACATGAAAAAAGTTCTATCCTTTTTTGGCACCAATTGGCCGACAATGCCCAAGAGAAAGGCCTCTGGTTTCTTAAGGAAGGTATATTTAAATACCTTTTTCATTTCATTATATATCATCTCCCAGAAAACCTTAATCTTCGGGCATGTCCACCAAAGATGACAAAAAGTGCCTTCAGTTTCCTTACATTTCCAACATTTGTTATCAGGCAAATGGTAAATTTTTGCTAGCTTAACTGGGGTCATGTACCACCTATAGACCATTTTCATCACATTTTCCTTTAAAGCACTACATGCCGTAAATTTAATACCGGTGTTCCACAACCTTTCCCAGTCAGCAGACATAATATTATGACCAATGTCCTGTGCCCACTTAATCATAACTGATTTAACTGTTTCGTCTTGTGTATTCCATTTCAACAGCAAGTTATACATTCTTGACAAATTCTTAGTATTGGGTTCTAACAATTCTGTCTCAAGTTTTGATTTTTCCACCTGGAAGCCAATTTTCCTGTCTTGTTTAAAAACCTCCATTATTTGATAATAGTGGAGCCAATCTTGTACTTTGGGTTTTAGTTTTTCATGGCTCTTTAGTTTCAGTTTCTCTCCATCCTGTTCTAAAATCTCACAATACTTTGGCCATCCGACCTCCATATTGACTTTCTTGTGGGCCTTAGCCTCTAAGGGTGACAACCATCTAGGGGTTTTGTTTTCCATCAGATCTTTATATCTCATCCAAACATTAAACAACGCTTTCCTTACAATATGATTTTTAAAGGCACTATGCACTTTGATTTTGTCATACCATAGATATGCATGCCAGCCAAATGCATTATTGAAACCTTCTAAGTCCAAGATATCTGTATTCTCGAGGAGCATCCACTCTTTCAGCCAGCAGAATGCTGCTGCTTCATAATACAATTTTAAGTCCGGCAGGGCAAATCCCCCTCTTTCTTTTGCATCTGTTAATATTTTATATTTTATTCTGGGCTTTTTGCCCTGCCAGACAAATTTCGCAATGTCTTTCTGCCACCTCTTGAAACAGTCCATCTTGTCAATAATCTGCAAAGTTTGAAATAAAAATAACATTCTAGGCAATACATTCATCTTGATCACTGCAATTCGGCCTAACATTGACAATCTCAAATTTGACCATATTTCTAGATCTTTTTTAATTTCTGACCAACATTTTTCATAGTTGTCCTTATACAGATTCAAATTTTTAGATGTTAAATTAACCCCTAGATATTTCACCTTCTTAACCACCGTCAGACCTGTCTCTTCTTGAAACTTATTCTTCTCCATATCTGTTAGGTTTTTCCCTAAGACTTTAGTTTTTTGTTTATTCAATTTAAATCCAGCTACCTGTCCAAATTGTTGGATTATTTCCAACACTCTTTTTGTACTAGTGTTTGGCTCCTGCAAGGTCAATACAAGGTCATCTGTGAACGCTCTTAACTTATAATGTTTGGTTCCGACCTTTACACCTTTAACTTGCTGGTCCTCTCTAATTATGTTCAGCAACACCTCCAGGACCGAGATAAAAAGCAACGGGGAAATTGGGCACCCCTGTCGTGTTCCTTTTTCTATCTTAAGTTCCTCAGTTATTACATTGTTTACAATCAACTTAGCTTTTTGTTCGGAATATATTGCACCCATACCATTCTCAAATCCTTGTCCTACCCCCATCCCATGAAGATTCTTTTTCATAAAACTCCACGAAATATTGTCAAAGGCTTTCTCCGCATCCACAAATATCAAAACTGCTTTAGTATTTATGTTCACCTCTAACTTTTCCAAAATGTCTATTATATTCCTAACATTGTCTGAGAGGTGTCTTTTTGGGAGAAAGCCTGCTTGGTCTCTGTGAATCTTCTCCATCAGTACTCTTTTAAATCTTTTTGCTAAAATGTCTGCAAAAATTTTGTAATCCACATTAAGTAACGAAATTGGGCGGTAGTTCTTCAGTTGAGTCTTTTCAGTCTCTGTCTTTGGTATGAGTGAAATATATGCTTCTTTCCACGATTCGGGTGCCTTTTTTCCCTCTAAGATCTCGTTACAAACTTCCTTTAACGGTTGTATCAGCCATTCCTTTAAAGATTTGTAATATCTGGAAGTCAGTCCGTCTGGCCCTGGAGATTTGCCCAATTGCATGTCCTGAATGGCACCCTCTATCTCTTGTTCTGTTATTCTCTGGTTTAGATCCACCTTGCTTTGATGAGAGATTTTTTGTAATCCATATTTATTAAGGAATTTATCTATGTCCTCTTCATTTTGTAATCCTTGGGAATAAAGTTTTTTAAAATAGCTCACAAAACAATTTCTTATCTCGTTGGGTTTAGATATATTTTTTCCATCCACTTCTAGACTTGTGACTGTATTTAATTTCTGTCTTTTCTTAAGTTGCCATGCCAGAAGTTTACCACATTTGTCTGCCGACTCAAATGTCTTTTGTTTCATTTGCTTTATTTTCCACTCTATCTCTTGGTTCATCAATTCCATATATTGTGTTTGATACAACTTAATCTCCCTCAAAATCTCCTGGGACTTTGGTTTTGATCTTAACTTTTTCTCTCCTTCTTTTATCTTTTCCAAAAATTTTTCCTTTTTCTCATTCTGCTTTCTCTTCTTTATTGAATTTTGTTGAATCAAAAATCCTCGCATCACAGCTTTACTTGCGTCCCAGATCACTCTTTTTTCCACATCGCCCTTTAGATTGATTTCAAAATAGTCCTTTAGAGTTTTTTGGGCCTTCATGTGGATCTCTCTATCTCGAAACAGGGTGTCATTCATTCTCCATCTAAACTGACCAGTTGTTGTAAATTTCATTTCCATCCTCACAGCGTTATGGTCGGAACAGGTTTTTGGGCAGATTTCTACCTTCTTAATCTTCGGAGCCATTCCACTAGTAACCCATATCTGGTCGATTCTGGTCCAGGTCATCTTTGCTTGGGAGAAAAAGGTTCCCTCTCTTTCAAGAGGGTTCCTTGTTCTCCAAATGTCTATTAAGTCCATATTTTCAGTCATTTCGAAGAAAGTCTTCGGGAGTCTCCCTTCTTTAGTAAGTGTCAGTCTTTGTGTCTTGTCCATGTTTATAGAAACTACACCATTCATATCTCCCATGATTATCATATTATATTCCAAATAATCCGTCAAAGTTTCATGAAGTTTTTTGAAGAATTCTGCTTTGCCTTCATTTGGTGCATAGATCCCAATTATCAAAAGTTTTTCTCCTTGTACCTGAATCTCCACCGCTAAATATCTTCCTTGTTCATCTTTGAACATCATTTTTGGGGCCCACTTCTCTTTTACATAAATCACAACTCCTCTTTTTTTCACTTTGTCTGACGAAATAAATTCTTGTCCCAATTTTTTATTCATAAGCAGTCTCCTGTGTGCTCTAGTTATATGAGTTTCCTGTAAACAAATCAAGTCCAGTTGTTCTCTGTACAAAATATGGAATACTTGTCGTCTCTTCAAAGGCATGTTCATCCCATTACAATTCCAGCTAAGGAATTGCAGGGCCATCTTGTTATTTTTCTGGTATTCCTCCAACAGCTCCCAGTTGTTGTTCCTCCTCTGTTGGTGGTGGAAGGTTCTGTCCAAACGAAAGGTTCAAGATATCTATTACACTCTTTTGCTCAGCAATTGGGTCTACAGTTCCTTTCTGTAAATCTTCTTGATTTCTTTGCAGGAACCTGTCTTTATCCTGTATCGTCTTTATTTTCACCTTCTTCCCCCTATAGTCAAAAGACAGTCACTGTGGAAATTCCCACCTGAAGAGAATGGTATTCTTCTTCAACAGGTAGACCAAATCCTTATAAGAAGCTCTCAAGTCCAAAATATGTTTAGGAATATCTTTAAAGATCTGTATCGGTGAGTTCCCAATTTGTAAGGCCTTTTCAAAATGCAGTCTTAGAATTTTGTCTCTTTCCTCCTTCGATCTCAAGGTAATCAGACAGTCTCTCGGTGCCTTTCTGTTCTGTCTTCTGCCCAGTCTAAATGCTGTTGTGATTTTAAATTCGTCTTCCTCTAGATCTTCCCAGGCATAAGCAAACTCTTTCGTTAAAAAGTCCGTAAGATTGTCTCCTTCGTCCTCTGGAATTGATCGTAATTTCAAATTCCTTTCTTTTCTTTGTAGTTCCCACAATGCCAGAGTTGCGTCGTGGTCATAGACCTTCCTGGCAATCGGTTCTAATTTTTCCTGGGTCTCTCCAGCAATAGTTCTGGCTTCCTCCGCAATTTGACGTGTGGCAGAATTTTCTTGCGTAAGCCTGTTTATAGATTCTGTATTCAGGTCAAGTCTTGTTGTTAAATCTGTCAATTTCTGTGAATTCTCTGTCAATTTCTTGGTATTTTCTGCCATCTGCTTTGTTAGATTCTCCAGAGATTGGTTTATCTTAAGAAGGGCTTGCAACACTGCATCCATGGAGACTGCTGTACCTTTTTCTTGTCCTGTTGTCACTGTAGGGGTTATGCCTGAGATCGAGCCTCTTTTCTTGTGTTGCTGTAGCTGTTGTTGATATTGCCTTGTCTTGGCTCTCGTGCTTATCTCGTCTGCTGGGCCACTCATATCCCAAGGTCGTTTCCCACGAGAGCCTTCTCCTAAAGGAAAATTCCACTGTCCCAAAGCGTAGCAACTTTTAATTTACCCTCTAGAGGGAGCAAATCAAAATGTCCGCAAACAAAGGCAAAGAGTATTTAAAAAGCAAATTTATCAGGAGGCTTCTATATGTATATTGCAACACTTTCCCAATAGATAGAGTCCCAGCCTTCCCTGATATATTGTGTCCACAGAGTCCCAAAACTTTGTAACAAGTAAGCAATGAGACTTCCACTTTGTTACTTTCACAGGAGTCTAAAGTCAGTTCAGTGTTCCTTTGTTTTATAAGCAGTTTGTGCCAGGTTGAAGGCTGCAGAGAGTTTCCTTTTCCTTTAAGTTGGTCATGCAGCTTATATAATCACTTTTTCCTCCCCTCTGCCCTGCAAGCTAGAGGGGATAGTCAAAGTCCGAATGTCGGATTCAAGCAGTTAAAGACAATATCCCATACGGATGCAGCTTAGTAACTTTCGTTGCTTTAATTGTCATGCAGTCGGGGGAAGGCAGACTTCCTTAATTTTCGCCTTTCCCGTTTTCAGCCTAATTTCAAGTAGTTTTGACACGAATAGAGGTTCAATCTTACTCACGGGTCTTTTTTGTCCAAATTGTTCAGGAAGGGAATCGGCGCTCTCCACTAATGGCGACGCGGCTTCACCCTGCGGGCTGGGTAGCGATTCTCAGCACCGCGCTCCCCGTTGTCGTTCCGGAGCCTTTAAAAAGGCTCTTTCTGCGGTAAAGGGGGGCGCTTCAGGTGCCCACCGAATCTCCTTGTTCACAGGCTCCGTTCCTGTGATTTTAGGGGTCCCCCGCTTGCCGTAGTGGGTCAGACCCGAACTCGCAGAGCCGTCCTCTCTCCGGAGCTCGGAGAGGGAGCAGCCATTAGCGCTGGCGCCGAACCAGCCATTAGCGCTGGCGCCGAACCTTAATTCTGTTTTTATCATCGGAAACAGAATTAGCCGTCGACGTCTGAACAACTTTTTTTGAAAAAATCCCTAAGCCGCGCGGTCACAATTTCAGAAAAAAAATCTGAGTTTTGGCAATTGACTAAAAAATGGTGCCAAACGGTTGCAAATGCTCCGCTGAAAGGTTTGGTGGTGGAAACAGAAGGCTTTTTATCACCGGACAAGAAATCAGGCATCGACAACTTAACCGGGAAAAAGATTTTTTTGAAAAAAATCCCTAAGCCCCACGGTTGCAATTTCAGACAAAAAAACGACTTTTGGCGATTCACTCAAAAATGTTGCCAAACGGTTGCAAATGCTCCCCTGAAAGGTTTGGCGGTGGAAACAGAAGGCTTTTTATCACAGGACAAGAAATCAGGCATCGACAACTTAACTGGGGAAAAAGATTTTTTTGAAAAAATCCCTAAACCCCAGGGTCACAATTTCAGAAAAAATCTGACTTTTGGCGATTCACTCAAAAATGGTGCCAAACGGTTGCAAATGCTCCGCTGAAAGGTTTGGTGGTGGAAACAGAAGGCTTTTTATCACCGGACAAGAAATCAACCCTTGACAACTTAACCGGGGAAAAAGATTTTTTTGAAAAATTCCCTAAGCCCCAGGGTCACAATTTCAGAAAAAAAGTGACTTTTGGCAATTTACTCAAAAATGGTGCGAAACGGTTGCAAATGCTCCGCTGAATGGTTTAGCGGTGGAAACATAAGGCTTTTTATCACAGGACAAGAAATCAGCCCTTGACAACTTAACCGGGGAAAAGGATTTTTTTTTGAAAAAATACCTAAGCCCTGGGGTCACAATTTCAGGAAAAATCTGACTTTTGGCGATTCACTAAAAAATGGTGCCAAACGGTTGCAAATGCTCCCCTGAAAGGTTTCGCGGTGGAAACAGAAGGCTTTTTATCACAGGACAAGATATTAGCCCTTGACAATTTAACCGGGGGAAAAGATTTTTTTGAAAAAATCCCTAAGCCCCGGGGTCACAATTTCAGAAAAAATCTGACTTTTGGCGATTCACTCAAAAATGGTGCCAAACGGTTGCAAATGCTCCCCTGAACGCTTTGGCGGTGGAAACAGAGGGCTTTTTATCACAGGACAAGAAATCAGCCCTTGACAACTTAACCGGGAAAAAGATTTTTTTGAAAAAATCCCTAAGCCCCGGGGTCACAATTTCAGAAAAAATCTGACTTTTGGCAATTTACTCAAAAATGGTGCCAAACGGTTGCAAATGCTCCGCTGAAAGGTTTGGCGGTGGAAACAGAAGGCTTTTTATCATAGGACAAGAAATCAGCCCTTGACAACTTAACCGGGGGAAAATGATTTTTTTGAAAAATTCCCTAAGCCCCGGGGGTCACAATTTCAGAAAAAATCTGACTTTTGGCGATTCACTCAAAAATGGTGCCAACGGTTGCAAATGCTTCCATGAAAGGTTTGGCGGTGGAAACAGAAGGCTTTTTATCACAGGACAAGAAATCAGCCCTCGACAACTTAACCGGGGAAAAAGATTTTTTTGAAAAAATCCCTAAGCCCCGGGGTCACAATTTCAGAAAAAATCTGACTTTTGGCGATTCACTCAAAAATGGTGCCAAACGGTTGCAAATGCTCCCCTGAAAGGTTTCGCGGTGGAAACAGAAGGCTTTTTATCATAGGACAAGAAATCAGCCCTTGACAACTTAACCGGGGGAAAATGATTTTTTTGAAAAATTCCCTAAGCCCCGGGGGTCACAATTTCAGAAAAAATCTGACTTTTGGCGATTCACTCAAAAATGGTGCCAACGGTTGCAAATGCTCCCCTGAAAGGTTTGGCGGTGGAAACAGAAGGCTTTTTATCACAGGACAAGAAATCAGCCCTCGACAACTTAACCGGGGAAAAAGATTTTTTTGAAAAAAATCCCTAAGCCCCGGGGTCACAATTTCAGAAAAAATCTGACTTTTGGCAATTTACTCAAAAATGGTGCCAACGGTTGCAAATGCTTTCATGAAAGGTTTGGCGGTGGAAACAGAAGGCTTTTTATCACCGGACAAGAAATCAGCCCTCGACAACTTAACCAGGAAAAAGATTTTTTTGAAAAAATCCCTAAGCCCTGGGGTCACAATTTCAGACAAAAAAACGACTTTTGGCGATTCACTCAAAAATGTTGCCAAACGGTTGCAAATGCTCCCCTGAAAGGTTTGGCGGTGGAAACAGAAGGCTTTTTATCACAGGACAAGAAATCAGCCCTTGACAACTTAACCGGGGAAAAAGATTTTTTTGAAAAAATCCCTAAGCCCCGGCGTAGCAATTTCAGAAAAAATCTGACTTTTGGCGATTCACTCAAAAATTGTGCCAAACGGTTGCAAATGCTTCCCTGAAAGGTCTGGCGGTGGAAACAGAAGGCTTTTTATCACAGGACAAGAAATCAGCCCTTGACTACTTAACCGGGGAAAAAGATTTTTTTGAAAAATTCCCTAAGCCCCGGGGTCACAATTTCAGACAAAAAAAAGACTTTTGGCAATTTACTCAAAAATGGTGCCAAACGGTTGCAAATGCTCCGCTGAAAGGTTTGGCGGTGGAAACAGAAGGCTTTTTATCACAGGACAAGAAATGAGCCCTCGACAACTTAAACGGGGAAAAAGATTTTTTTGAAAAAATCCGTAAGCCCCGGGGTCACAATTACAGCAAAAATTAGACTTTTGGCGATTCACTCAAAAATGGTGCCAAACGGTTGCAAATGCTCCGCTGAAAGGTTTAGCGGTGGAAACAGAAGGCTTTTTATCACAGGACAAGAAATCAGCCCTTGACAACTTAACCGGGGAAAAGGATTTTTTTTGAAAAAATACCTAAGCCCTGGGGTCACAATTTCAGGAAAAATCTGACTTTTGGCAATTGACTAAAAAATGGTGCCAAACGGTTGCAAATGCTCCGCTGAATGGTTTAGCGGTGGAAACAGAAGGCTTTTTATCACAGGACAAGAAATCAGCCCTTGACAACTTAACCGGGGAAAATGATTTTTTTGGAAACATTCCCTAAGCCCCGGGGACACAATTTCAGACAAAAAAACGACTTTTGGCGATTCACTCAAAAATGTTGCCAAACGGTTGCAAATGCTCCCCTGAAAGGTTTGGCGGTGGAAACAGAAGGCTTTTTATCACCGGACAAGATATCAGCCCTCAACAACTTAACCGGGGAAAAAGATTTTTTTGAAAAAATCCCTAAGCCCCGGGGTCGCAATTTCAGAAAAAATCTGACTTTTGGCGATTCACTCAAAAATGGTGCCAAACGGTTGCAAATGCTCCGCTGAAAGGTTTGGCGGTTGAAACAGAAGGCTTTTTATCACAGGACAAGAAATCAGGCATCGACAACTTAACCGGGGGGAAATGATTTTTTTGAAAAATTCCCTAAGCCCCGGGGGTGACAATTTCATAAAAACTCCGACTTTTGGCAATTTACTCAAAAATGGTGCCAACGGTTGCAAATGCTTCCCTGAAAGGTTTGGCAGTGGAAACAGAAGGCTTTTTATCACAGGACAAGAAATCAGCCCTCGACAACTTAACCGGGGAGAAAGATTTTTTTGAAAAAATTTCTAAGCCCCGAGGTCACAATTTCAGAGAAAATCTGACTTTTGGCAATTGACTAAAAAATGGTGCAAAACGGTTGCAAATGCTCCCTTGAAAGGTTTGGCGGTGGAAACAGAAGGCTTTTTATCACAGGACAAGAAATCAGCCATCGACAACTTAACCGGGGAAAAAGATTTTTTTGAAAAATCCCTAAATCCCGGGGTCACAATTTCAGAAAAAATCTGACTTTTGGCAATTCACTCAAAAATGGTGCCAAACGGTTGCAAATGCTCCCCTGAAAGGTTTGGCGGTGGAAACAGAAGGCTTTTTATCACAGGACAAGAAATCAGCCCTTGACAACTTAACCGGGAAAAAGATTTTTTTGAAAAAATCCCTAAGCCCCGGGGTCACAATTTCAGAAAAAATCTGCCTTTTGGCAATCGACTACAAAATGGTGCCAAACGGTTGCAAATGCTCCCCTGAATGGTTTAGCGGTGGAAACAGAAGGCTTTTTATCACAGGACAAGAAATCAGCGCTCGACAACTTAACCGGGGAAAATTTTTTTTTTTGAAAAAAACCCTAAGCCCCGGGGTCACAATTTCAGCAAAAATCTGACTGTATGCAATTCACGCAAAAATGGTGCCAAACGGTTGCAAGTGCTCCCCTCAAAGGTTTAGCGGTGGAAACAGAATGCTTTTTATCACAGGACAAGAAATCAGTGGTGGACAAGTTAACCGGGGAAAAAGATTTTTTTGAAAAAATCCCGAAGCCCCAGGGTCACAACTTCAGAGAAAATCTGACTTTTGGCAATTTACTCAAAAATGGTGCCAAACCGTTGTAAATGCTCCACTGAAAGTTTGGCGGTCGAAACAGAAGCCTTTTTATCACAGGACAAGTAATCAGCCCTCGACAACTTAACCGGGGAAAAGGATTTTTTTGAAAAAATTTCAAAGTCCCGGGGTCACAATTTCAGAAAAAAACCAACTTTTGGCGATTCACTCAAAAATGGTGCCAAACGGTTGCAAATGCTCCGCTGAAAGGTTTGGCGGTGGAAACAGATGGCTTTTTATCACAGGACAAGAAATCAGTGGTCGACAAGTTAACCGGGGAAAAAGATTCTTTTGAAAAAATTCCTAAGCCCCGAGGTCACAATTTCAGAAAAAATCTGACTTTTGGCAATTGACTAAAAAATGGTGCCAAACGGTTGCAAATGCTCCCCTTAATGGTTTAGCGGTGGAAACAGAAGGCTTTTTATCATAGGACAAGAAATCAGCCCTTGACAACTTAACCGGGGGAAAATGATTTTTTTGAAAAATTCCCTAAGCCCCGGGGGTCACAATTTCAGAAAAAATCTGACTTTTGGCGATTCACTCAAAAATGGTGCCAACGGTTGCAAATGCTTCCATGAAAGGTTTGGCGGTGGAAACAGAAGGCTTTTTATCACAGGACAAGAAATCAGCCCTCGACAACTTAACCGGGGAAAAAGATTTTTTTGAAAAAATCCCTAAGCCCCGGGGTCACAATTTCAGAAAAAATCTGACTTTTGGCGATTCACTCAAAAATGGTGCCAAACGGTTGCAAATGCTCCCCTGAAAGGTTTCGCGGTGGAAACAGAAGGCTTTTTATCATAGGACAAGAAATCAGCCCTCGACAACTTAACCGGGGAAAAAGATTTTTTTGAAAAAATCCCTAAGCCCCGGGGTCACAATTTCAGAAAAAATCTGACTTTTGGCAATTTACTCAAAAATGGTGCCAACGGTTGCAAATGCTTCCATGAAAGGTTTGGCGGTGGAAACAGAAGGCTTTTTATCACCGGACAAGAAATCAGCCCTCGACAACTTAACCAGGAAAAAGATTTTTTTGAAAAAATCCCTAAGCCCCGGGGTCACAATTTCAGACAAAAAAACGACTTTTGGCGATTCACTCAAAAATGTTGCCAAACGGTTGCAAATGCTCCCCTGAAAGGTTTGGCGGTGGAAACAGAAGGCTTTTTATCACAGGACAAGAAATCAGCCCTTGACAACTTAACCGGGGAAAAAGATTTTTTTGAAAAAATCCCTAAGCCCCGGCGTAGCAATTTCAGAAAAAATCTGACTTTTGGCGATTCACTCAAAAATTGTGCCAAACGGTTGCAAATGCTTCCCTGAAAGGTCTGGCGGTGGAAACAGAAGGCTTTTTATCACAGGACAAGAAATCAGCCCTTGACTACTTAACCGGGGAAAAAGATTTTTTTGAAAAATTCCCTAAGCCCCGGGGTCACAATTTCAGACAAAAAAAAGACTTTTGGCAATTTACTCAAAAATGGTGCCAAACGGTTGCAAATGCTCCGCTGAAAGGTTTGGCGGTGGAAACAGAAGGCTTTTTATCACAGGACAAGAAATGAGCCCTCGACAACTTAAACGGGGAAAAAGGTTTTTTTGAAAAAATCCCTAAGCCCCGGGGTCACAATTACAGCAAAAATTAGACTTTTGGCGATTCACTCAAAAATGGTGCCAAACGGTTGCAAATGCTCCGCTGAAAGGTTTAGCGGTGGAAACAGAAGGCTTTTTATCACAGGACAAGAAATCAGCCCTTGACAACTTAACCGGGGAAAATGATTTTTTTGGAAACATTCCCTAAGCCCCGGGGACACAATTTCAGAAAAAATCTGACTTTTGGCAATTGACTAAAAAATGGTGCCAAACGGTTGCAAATGCTCCGCTGAAAGGTTTGGTGGCGGAAAGAGAAGGCTTTTTATCACCGGACAAGAAATCAGCCCTTGACAACTTAACCGGGGAAAAGGATTTTTTTTGAAAAAATACCTAAGCCCTGGGGTCACAATTTCAGGAAAAATCTGACTTTTGGCGATTCACTCAAAAATGGTGCCAAACGGTTGCAAATGCTCCGCTGAAAGGTTTAGCGGTGGAAACAGAAGGCTTTTTATCACAGGACAAGAAATCAGCCCTTGACAACTTAACCGGGGAAAATGATTTTTTTGGAAACATTCCCTAAGCCCCGGGGACACAATTTCAGACAAAAAAACGACTTTTGGCGATTCACTCAAAAATGTTGCCAAACGGTTGCAAATGCTCCCCTGAAAGGTTTGGTGGTGGAAACAGAAGGCTTTTTATCACCGGACAAGATATCAGCCCTCGACAACTTAACCGGGGAAAAAGATTTTTTTGAAAAAATCCCTAAGCCCCGGGGTCGCAATTTCAGAAAAAATCTGACTTTTGGCGATTCACTCAAAAATGGTGCCAAACGGTTGCAAATGCTCCGCTGAAAGGTTTGGCAGTGGAAACAGAAGGCTTTTTATCACAGGACAAGAAATCAGCCCTCGACAACTTAACCGGGGAGAAAGATTTTTTTGAAAAAATTTCTAAGCCCCGAGGTCACAATTTCAGAGAAAATCTGACTTTTGGCAATTGACTAAAAAATGGTGCAAAACGGTTGCAAATGCTCCCTTGAAAGGTTTGGCGGTGGAAACAGAAGGCTTTTTATCACAGGACAAGAAATCAGCCATCGACAACTTAACCGGGGGAAAAGATTTTTTTGAAAAATCCCTAAATCCCGGGGTCACAATTTCAGAAAAAATCTGACTTTTGGCAATTCACTCAAAAATGGTGCCAAACGGTTGCAAATGCTCCCCTGAAAGGTTTGGCGGTGGAAACAGAAGGCTTTTTATCACAGGACAAGAAATCAGCCCTTGACAACTTAACCGGGAAAAAGATTTTTTTGAAAAAATCCCTAAGCCCCGGGGTCACAATTTCAGAAAAAATCTGCCTTTTGGCAATCGACTACAAAATGGTGCCAAACGGTTGCAAATGCTCCCCTGAATGGTTTAGCGGTGGAAACAGAAGGCTTTTTATCACAGGACAAGAAATCAGCGCTCGACAACTTAACCGGGGAAAATTTTTTTTTTTGAAAAAAACCCTAAGCCCCGGGGTCACAATTTCAGCAAAAATCTGACTGTATGCAATTCACGCAAAAATGGTGCCAAACGGTTGCAAGTGCTCCCCTCAAAGGTTTAGCGGTGGAAACAGAATGCTTTTTATCACAGGACAAGAAATCTGTGGTGGACAAGTTAACCGGGGAAAAAGATTTTTTTGAAAAAATCCCGAAGCCCCAGGGTCACAACTTCAGAGAAAATCTGACTTTTGGCAATTTACTCAAAAATGGTGCCAAACCGTTGTAAATGCTCCACTGAAAGCTTTGGCGGTCGAAACAGAAGCCTTTTTATCACAGGACAAGTAATCAGCCCTCGACAACTTAACCGGGGAAAAGGATTTTTTTGAAAAAATTTCAAAGTCCCGGGGTCACAATTTCAGAAAAAAACCAACTTTTGGCGATTCACTCAAAAATGGTGCCAAACGGTTGCAAATGCTCCGCTGAAAGGTTTGGCGGTGGAAACAGAAGGCTTTTTATCACAGGACAAGAAATCAGTGGTCGACAAGTTAACCGGGGAAAAAGATTCTTTTGAAAAAATTCCTAAGCCCCGAGGTCACAATTTCAGAAAAAATCTGACTTTTGGCAATTGACTAAAAAATGGTGCCAAACGGTTGCAAATGCTCCCCTTAATGGTTTAGCGGTGGAAACAGAAGGCTTTTTATCACAGGACAAGAAATCAGCCCTCGACAACTTAACCGGGAAAAAGATTTTTTTGAAAAAATCCCTAAGCCCCAATTTCAGGAAAAATCTGACTTTTGGCAATTGACTAAAAAATGGTGCCATGCAGTGGGAAATGCTCCCCGGAATGGTTTAGCGGTGGAAACAGAAGGCTTTTTATCACAGGACAAGAAATCAGCCCTTGACAACTTAACCGGGAAAAAGATTTTTTTGAAAAAATCCCTAAGCCCCGGGGTCACAATTTCAGCAAAAATCTGCCTATTGGCAATCGAATACAAAATGGTGCAAACGGTTGCAAATGCTCCCTTGAATGGTTTAGCAGTGGAAACATAAGGCTTTTTATCACAGGACAAGAAATCAGCGCTCGACAACTTAACCAGGGGAAAATATTTTTTTGAAAAAATCCCTAAGCCCCGGGGTCACAATTTCAGAAAAAATCTGACTTTTGGTGTTTCACTCAAAAATGATGCCAAACGGTTGCAAATGCTCCCCTGAAAGGTTTGACGGTGGAAACAGAAGGCTTTTTATCACAGGACAAGAATTTAGCCCTTGACAACTTAACCTAGGAAAAAGATTTTTTTGAAAAAATCCCTAAGCCCCAATTTCAGGAAAAATCTGACTTTTGGCAATTGACTAAAAAATGGTGCCATGCAGTGGGAAATGCTCCCCGGAATGGTTTAGCGGTGGAAACAGAAGGCTTTTTATCACAGGACAAGAAATCAGCCCTTGACAACTTAACCGGGAAAAAGATTTTTTTGAAAAAATCCCTAAGCCCCGGGGTCACAATTTCAGCAAAAATCTGCCTATTGGCAATCGAATACAAAATGGTGCAAACGGTTGCAAATGCTCCCTTGAATGGTTTAGCAGTGGAAACATAAGGCTTTTTATCACAGGACAAGAAATCAGCGCTCAACAACTTAACCGGAGAAAAAGATTTTTTTGAAAAAATCCATAAGCCCCGGGGTCACAATTTCAGGAAAAATCTGACTTTTGGCTATTGACTAAAAAATGGTGCCAAACAGTTGGAAATGCTCCCCTGAATGGTTTAGCGGTGGAAACAGAAGTTTTTTTAACACAGGACAAGATATTAGTCCTTGACAATTTAACTGGGGGAAAATATTTTTTTGAAAAAATCCCTAAGCCGCGCGGTCACAATTTCAGAAAAAATCTGACCTTTGGCAATTGACTTAAAAAAGGAGCCAAACGGTTGCATATGCTCCCCTTGAAGGTTTGGCGGTGGAAACAGAAGGCTTTTATCACAGGACAAGAAATCCGCCCTTGACAACTTAACCGGGGAAAAAGATTTTTTTGAAAAAATCCCTAAGCCCCGGGGTCACAATTTCAGAAAAAATCTGACTTTTGGCGATTCACTCAAAAATGGTGCCAAACGGTTGCAAATCCTCCCCTGAAAGGTTTGGCGGTGGAAACAGAAGGATTTTTATCACAGGAGAAGAAATCAGCCCTCGACAACTTAACCAGGGAAAAAGATTTTTTTGAAAAATCCCTAAACCCTGGGGTCACAATTTCAGAAAAAATCTGACTTTTGGCGATTCATTCAAAAATGGTGCCAAACGGTTGCAAATGCTCCGCTGAAAGGTTTCGCGGTGGAAACAGAAGGCTTTTTATCACAGGACAAGTAATCACCCCTCAACAACTTAACCGGGGGAAAAGATTTTTTTGAAAAAGTCCCTAAGCCCCGGGGTCACAATTTCAGAAAAAATCTGCCTTTTGGCAATCGACTACAAAATGGTGCAAACGGTTGCAAATGCTCCCCTGAATGGTTTATCGGTGGAAACAGAAGGCTTTTTATCACAGGACAAGAAATCAGCGCTCGACAACTTAACCGGGGAAAAAGAATTTTTTGAAAAAATCCCTAAGCCCCGGGGTCACAATTTCAGCAAAAATCTGACTGTATGCAATTCACGCAAAAATGGTGCCGAACCGTTGCAAATACTCCCCTGAAAGGTTTGGCGGTGGAAACAGAAGGCTTTTTATCATAGGACAAGAAATCAGCCCTTGACTACCTAACCGGGGGAAAAGATTTTTTTGAAAAAATCCCTAAGCCCCGGGGTCACAATTTCAGAAAAAATCTGACTTTTGGCGATTCACTCAAAAATGGTGCCAAACGGTTGCAAATGCTCCCCTGAACGCTTTGGCGGTGGAAACAGAAGGCTTTTTATCACAGGACAAGAAATCAGCCCTTGACAACTTAACCGGGAAAAAGATTTTTTTGAAAAAATCCCTAAGCCCCGGGGTCAGAATTTCAGAAAAAATCTGACTTTGGCAATTTACTCAAAAATGGTGCCAAACCATTGCAAGTGCTCCCCTGAAAGCTTTGGCAGTCGAAACAGAAGGCTTTTTATGACAGGACAGGAATTCAGTCCTCGACAACATAACCGGGAAAAAGATTTTTTTGAAAAAATCCCTAAGCCCCAGGGTCACAATTTCAGAAAAAATCTGCCTTTTGGCAATCGACTACAAAATGGTGCCAAATGGCTGCAAGTGCTCCCCTGAATGGTTTAGCGGTGGAAACAGAAGACTTTTTATCACAGGACAAGAAATCAGCACTCGACAACTTAACCGGGGAAAAAGAATTTTTTAAAAAAATCCCTAAGCCCCGGGGTCACAATTTCAGCAAAAATCTGACTTTTGGCGATTCACTCAAAAATGGTGCCAAACGGTTTCAAATGCTCCCCTGCAAGGTTTGGCGGTGGAAACATAAGGCTTTTTATCACAGGACAAGAAATCAGCCCTTGACAACTTAACCGGGGAAAAGGATTTTTTTTGAAAAAATACCTAAGCCCTGGGATCACAATTTCAGGAAAAATCTGACTTTTGGCGATTCACTCAAAAATGGTGCCAAACGGTTGCAAGTGCTCCCCTGAAAGGTTTCGCGGTGGAAACAGAAGGCTTTTTATCACAGGACAAGATATTAGCCCTTGACAATTTAACCGGGGGAAAAGATTTTTTTGAAAAAATCCTTAAGCCGCGGGGTCACAATTTCAGAAAAAATCTGACTTTTGGCGATTTACTCAAAAATGGTGCCAAACGGTTGCAAATGCTCCCCTGAAACGTTTGGCGGTAGAAACAGAAGGCTTTTTATCACAGGACAAGAAATCAGCCCTTGACAACTTAACTTGGGAAAAGGATTTTTTTTGAAAAAATACCTAAGCCCTGGGGTCACAATTTCAGGAAAAATCTGTCTTTTGGCGATTCACTCAAAAATGGTGCCAAACGGTTGCAAATGCTCCCCTGAAAGGTTTCGCGGTGGAAACAGAAGGCTTTTTATCACAGGACAAGATATTAGCCCTTGACAATTTAACCGGGGGAAAAGATTTTTTTGAAAAAATCCCTAAGCCCCGGGGTCACAATTTCAGAAAAGAAGTGACTTTCTCCAATACACTCAAAAATGGTACCAGACGGTTGCAAATCCTCCCCTGAAAGGTTTGGTGGTGGAAACAGAAGGCTTTTTATCACAGGACTAGAAATCAGCCCTTCACAACTTAACCGGGGGGGGGGGATATTTTTTTAAAAAAATCCCTAAGCCCCGGGGTCACAATTTCAGCTAAAATCTGAATTTCTCTAATACACTTATAAATGGTGCCAAATGGTTGCAAATGCTCCCCTGAAAGGTTTGGCGGTGGAAACAGAAGGCTTTTTATCACAGGACAAGAAATCAGCCCTTGACAACTTAACCGGGGAAAAAGATTTTTTTGAAAAAATCCCTAAGCCCCGGGGTCACAATTTCAGCAAAAATCTGACTTTTGGCAATTAATAATGGTGTGAAACGGTTGCAAATGCTCCCCTTAATGGTTTAGCGGTGGAAACAGAAGGCTTTTTAACACAGGACAAGATATTAGTCCTTGACAATTTAACTGGGGGGAAATATTTTTTTGAAAAAATCCCTAAGCCCCGGGGTCACAATTTCAGAAAAAATCTGACCTTTGGCAATTGACTAAAAAAAGGAGCCAAACGCTTGCATATGCTCCCCTTGAAGGTTTGGCGGTGGAAACAGAAGGCTTTTATCACAGGACAAGAAATCCGCCCTTGACAACTTAACCGGGGAAAAAGATTTTTTTGAAAAAATCCCTAAGCCCCGGGGTCACAATTTCAGAAAAAATCTGACTTTTGGCGATTCACTCAAAAATGGTGCCAAACGGTTGCAAATGCTCCCCTGAAAGGTTTGGCGGAGGAAACAGAAGGATTTTTATCACAGGAGAAGAAATCAGCCCTCGACAACTTAACCGGGGAAAAAGATTTTTTTGAAAAATCCCTGAACCCCGGGGTCACAATTTCAGAAAAAATCTGACTTTTGGCGATTCACTCAAAAATGGTGCCAAACGGTTGCAAATGCTCCGCTGAAAGGTTTCGCGGTGGAAACAGAAGGCTTTTTATCCCAGGACAAGAAATCAGACCTTGACAACTTAACCGGGGAAAAATATTTTTTTGAAAAAATCCCTAAGCCCCGGGGTCAAAATTTCAGAAAAAATCTGACTTTTGGCGATTCACTCAAAAATGGTGCCAAACGGTTTCAAATGCTCCCCTGAAAGGTTTTGCGGTGGAAACTGTTGATATTGCAGAGTCCTTTGCACAACGGAATGACGAACAGTACGTGCCACATGCTTAAAGTTGCTTTATTTTCAGTTCAAAGTGGAGAAATTACAAACATGCATCTTGCCTCTGCGGGAGCAGAGAAGCAACCGTCCTCCTCCTCGGAATGAAGAACAACCGAGAGGACAGTGAAAAACAGGAAACCAGTGTACGTCACATCCAGCTTCCCATTCCCGTGGGAAAACCCAACAGTACTCTGACTGTGGAATGTAAACATTGTCTTGTGACAAGCACTTCGCTGCACAGTGAAGGAAGCAGAAAACCAACATCCTCCCCCTTTCTGTGAACATCACTGGGCAGCGTGTTCGTACAGTATCAGTACAAACCCAACTTCTGTACATAGGTACAGTGTTGATCCCTTGATACAATCTTGGACAATACATCAGCAGGAATTTCATTACCTGGCATATAGGACACCGTTACGAGTCCCTTCTGAATATGTTCCCTAGCATGTTGCAACTTCAATTGCAAGTGCTTCGTGCTTTGCTTACAACCTTCCGAATTCAGCAAAGCCAAACATGCTTTGTTGTCCTGGTAAACCTGGATTGGACATTTGACAGGAATTTTCATGTCTTTGCACAATTGTAACAACCATTCACAATCCTTAAGTGAATAAGACAGTGCATTCAGTTCAGCTTCACAAGTACTTAAGCTAATTGTTGTTTGCTTCTTGCATGACCAATCAAAAAGACCCTGATTGTACATGTAGCAAACTCCAGACGTACTTTTCCTGTCTGCAGTGTCACTTCCAAAACTTGCATCTGCAAAGATCTCAAGACCACCAGACTTCTGATTGTTAAATCTCAGTCTGTAATGCATAGTGCCTTTCAAATAGCGTGCTATGCGTTTTAAAGCTTTCCAATCCTTAACAGTAGGATTGTTGACTTGTCTGCTTAGCAAATTACAGCTAACAGCAATGTCAGGTCTTGAACATCTGGCAATGAAGTTTAGCTTGCCTAGCACACTTCTGTACAGTGTAGTGTCAGAAAATGCTTCTTCAGTGTCTTCTACCTGATAACCTGTTGTCATCGGTGTGTCTACAGGGTTAGCATCCATCAGGTTTAGTTTGCTTAACACATCAGCAATTTTCCGTGACTGGTGTACTAGAATGTTACCATCTTGATCTCTCTCTATTTCCAGAGATAGGTAGTTGTTTACCTCACCAAGATCTTTCATGTCAAAGTGCTCTTTCAGTTGAGCTAGGGCGTTATTGTACATTGTGACATCTTTCCAAAAGAATAAAATATCATCAACATAAAACAAACAATACAGCTTCTTTTGCCCCTCCTCTTTGACAAATACACATGGATCAGCTTTCCCTTGCTGAAAACCTAGAGAAAACAATGCTTCAGTGAGTTTTGTGTGCCAACACCGTGCACTTTGTTTGAGACCATAAAGGGACTTCTTTAGAGCACAAACAAATCCCTGTTTTACCTGTACGCCATCAGGTGGAAGCATATATAGTGATTCACCTAGAGATCCATACAAAAACGCTGTATTCACATCGTGGTGACTAATGTGTAGATTCTCCTCTGCAGCTAGCTTGAGCATAAGCCTTATGCTCTCATATCTCACCGTGGGTGAGTAGGTCTCGTGATAGTCTTCACCTGGTACCTGTGCAAAACCTCTGGCTACCAATCTGGCTTTGTGTCTGACTATCTTGCCATTTTGATCAGTCTTCGCTTTGAAGACCCATTTGCTTCCAAGGAGTTTCATTCCTGGAACTACTGGAACTAGCTCCCAAGTTTTGTTCCTTTCCAAGGAATCAAGCTCAGCCTTCATAGCATTTAACCATGGCTCAGCTTCCTTAGAATCCAAATCTTGGATTTCTTGGAAACTTGAAGGTTCAAAAACCTTCTTGGAGCTTTTAACAGCTGCTACTGCTGTCTTAGCAAATTCATCAGCAAATCTCTTTGGAGGTCTGCCTTTTGTGGCTCTTTGTGACCTACGAATTAGCCTTTGGTCTTCAACACTCTCCTCTTCCTTCTTGGGAGAAAAGTGGCCTATTGTGAACAATGGTTCTTCCAATTCCTGATCAGAGCTTTCAGAGGGTCGCATAGAGGCTTTCGCACTCTTGAAATTGCTGTTGCTTATCCTCAGTCTCATCACTGTCATCAGGATAACATTGGAAAATTCCCACATTCTCCCCCCACTTGGCATTGTACTCAACACTTCTTGTGAGCTTAATTGTGTTAGAGTCAGTCATCATTATTCTGTAAGAACCTTTCTGATAACCTAGAAAGATACCATGCAATCCACGTTTGCCTAATTTGGAGCTTTGTGGTGAATGAATCCACATATCAGAACCAAAAATTTTCATGTGTTTGATGTATGGTTTCTTACCAAACATCTTCTCATACGGGGTACAACCAATCGCTGAAGATAACCTGCGATTGTAACTGTAAACAAAACACGAGAGCGCTTCGGCCCAATAACTCTCTGGAAGATTGGCATCATGCAGCAAGGTTTTTAACCCTTGAAGCAATGTTTGATTTGCCCTTTCGCAAAGTCCATTCTGCCATGGCGAGCGAGGACTGGACAAATCGTGTTGAATTCCTTTCTCAGTCAGAAAAGCTTCAAACTGCTGAGAAGTGAATTCTCCCCCGCGATCTGTGAAAAGAATTTTTATCTTTTTACCATGCACATTTTCCAACCAAGCACAGAATTCCTTGAACCTTGGAAAAGCCTCTGATTTCTGCTTGAGATTGTACACGTAAATATACCTGGAAAATGCATCAATGAGAACCATGAAGAACCTATTGCTACCCAAAGAGGGCGATAGTGGACCAACTAAATCAGCATGAACAATCTGGTATGGTTCTGTAGCTTGCCTACTAGACACCTTACCTTTTGCAGCCATTTTCACCTTGTTTGCTGCGCATGCTTTGCACTTCATGTGGTACCTGCAGGGTTTAATAGTCATACCTTCAACCAAGGTAGGCATTTTAGATACTGCCTCAAAATGCAAATGACCAAATTTCCTGTGAAAATCATGAATACATCCTGCATGCAAACCTTTGTTAGAACCTGCAATGCAACAAGTCTCATTCTGCACAACATCATCATAATACAAAACAAACAAACGATCAACACATTCAGCATGCAAAACATAATCGTCTTTCTTTGTGATGGTGCATTTCTTGTTCTTGAAGGAAACGTCAATGTTCCGTTCATTCAGCTGCATCACACTTAGAAGATTGTGTGTGGCATCTGGAACGTAAAGTACATCCTGTATCGATAAGTCCAAACTGTGAAGAACAACAGTTCCGTAGCCTTGACTGGGGATCGTGTGGTCATCCGCCTGGTGAATCGCACCTTCCTGCGGTGTAAAAGACATGAACAGTCTCTTATCGTTGCACATGTGGTGGGTAGCTGCTGAATCAACAACGAAGAAAGATCTAGACGTCTTCTGGACCTTTGTGACGTTTGGAGTGAAGCGTGAGACCATTGCCTTGTGCTGCGTTGTCCTGGACACTGGACCTTTGCCTTTGCTTTGGCCTTTTCCACGCGATGAACTTTCGCTGCGCTGCTCTGTCTTGGCCCTGGGATATTTGCATTCCCTCTTTATATGGCCTAGACGTCCACACAAGTAGCATTTCACTGCCTTCAAAGCTTTGGCGCCCTCTGGTGGTTCCACTGCACTCTGGGTTGACGTCTGTGAAGACTCCCCCTTATCCATGCAGCTAGCACCCCGGCGATCTGCTTCATTCTGGATCACGGCAGTAACATAGGCTACTGTGAGCTGAGCAGTTGGTTGAACAGCAATCTGAGTGGCAACGGACTCCCAACTTGGACCCAAAGAATGTAGTATCATGAAGGAATACACAGCCTCTGGAAAGTTGAGTCCTCTCTGTTGCAACTCATGTCTCAGATTCTGCATCTCCATCAGGTGTTTACGCACATCTCCACCTTCAGCAAGAGCCATACCATGCAGCTTGGCATAGTAGTACATTGAGGAACCTGCTTCTGTCCTCAAGTGCGCTTCTCTTAATGTTTCCCAAATTTCTCTGGCTGTGGTCTTTCCACGCAACAGACAGAGCTCTTCTGGGGATACTATCAACGTAAGCGTTCCCCTTGCTTTGGAATCCTTAGCTGCCCATTCATCTGTAATTGGAGCTGGGGGGTTGTCTGTAATAACATTAAACAGAACTTCCTTCCGCAGAACAGCCTCTGCATATAGTACCCACTCCGTGTAATTTTTCTTATTGAGCTTAGGAATCCCAAAAGCTTCAACCAGCTTTGCATTAGCCATCATTGCTGCTTTAATCAAGCTGTGTCACAGTACTGCAGCTTCTTCCAAAAGCACTTGTAAAAAGTACTTTCGTTTTCCCCAGCCATCCAAGCCTGTGAGCTTGTGCCTTAAACTGTATCGCGGCAAAACGGCTTTAAAAGATCAAAGTCCAGCCATAAAACCATAAACTAGAAACTGGCAGGCTGCTCGGGAGCATGAGCACATACCTTCATCAATCAAACTTGACGCGCAGAGCAGATAACGCGATCCGTTCCTCTGTACCTCTGCCGGCATTCCGACTCGACTTCAGTTTGATTTACGTCTTTCTGGGCCCGATAACCAAAATGTTGATATTGCAGAGTCCTTTGCACAACGGAATGACGAACAGTACGTGCCACATGCTTAAAGTTGCTTTATTTTCAGTTCAAAGTGGAGAAATTACAAACATGCATCTTGCCTCTGCAGGAGCAGAGAAGCAACCGTCCTCCTCCTCGGAATGAAGAACAACCGAGAGGACAGTGAAAAACAGGAAACCAGTGTACGTCACATCCAGCTTCCCATTCCCGTGGGAAAACCCAACAGTACTCTGACTGTGGAATGTAAACATTGGCTTGTGACAAGCACTTCGCTGCACAGTGAAGGAAGCAGAAAACCAACAGAAACATAAGGCTTTTTATCACAGGACAAGAAATCAGCCCTTGACAACTTAAGCGGGGAAAAGGATTTTTTTTGAAAAAATACCTAAGCCCTGGGGTCACAATTTCAGGAAAAATCTGACTTTTGGCGATTCACTCAAAAATGGTGCCAAACGGTTGCAAATGCTCCCCTGAAAGCTTTCGCGGTGGAAACAGAAGGCTTTTTATCACAGGACAAGATATTAGCCCTTGACAATTTAACCGGGGGAAAATATTTTTTTGAAAAAATCCCTAAGCCCCGGGGTCAAAATTTCAGAAAAAAAATGACTTTCTCCACTACACTCAAAAATGGTGCCAAACGGTTGCAAATCCTCCCCTGAAAGGTTTGGCGGTGGAAACAGAAGGCTTTTTATCACAGGACTAGAAATCAGCCCTTCACAACTTAACCAGGGGGGGGGGATATTTTTTTAAAAAAATCCCTAAGCCCCGGGGTCACAATTTCAGCTAAAATCTGAATTTCTCTAATACACTTATAAATGGTGCCAAATGGTTGCAAATGCTCCCCTGAAAGGTTTGGCGGTGGAAACAGAAGGCTTTTTATCACAGGACAAGAAATCAGCCCTTGACAACTTAACCGGGGAAAAAGATTTTTTTGAAAAAATTCCTAAGCCCCGGGGTCACAATTTCAGCAAAAATCTGACTTTTGGCAATTAATAATGGTGCGAAACGGTTGCAAATCCTCCCCTTAATGGTTTAGCGGTGGAAACAGAAGGCTTTTTAACACAGGACAAGATATTAGTCCTTGACAATTTAACTGGGGGAAAATATTTTTTTGAAAAAATCCCTAAGCCCCGGGGTCACAATTTCAGAAAAAATCTGACTTTCTCCAATACACTCAAAAAGGAGCCAAACGGTTGCATATGCTCCCCTTGAAGGTTTGGCGGTCGAAACAGAAGGCTTTTATCACAGGACAAGAAATCCGCCCTTGACAACCATATGTCAGGAGTGCTCTGATGGTGTTTCCTGCTTGGCAGGGGGTTGGACTCGATGGCCCTTGTGGTCTCTTCCAACTCTATGATTCTATGATTCTATGACAACTTAACCGGGGAAAAAGATTTTTTGAAAAAATCCCTAAGCCCTGGGGTCACAATTACAGCAAAAATTAGACTTTTGGCGATTCACTCAAAAATGGTGCCAAACGGCTGCAAATGCTCCCCTGAAAGGTTTGGCGGTGGAAACAGAAGGCTTTTTATCACAGGACAAGAAATCAGCCCTTGACAACTTAACCGGGGAAAAAGATTTTTTTGAAAAAAATCCGTAATCCCCGGGGTCACAATTTCAGCAAAAATCGGACTTTTGGCGATTCACTCAAAAATGGGCCAAAGACTCACAAATGCTCCCCTGAAAGGTTTAGCGGTGGAAACAGAAGGCTTTTTATCAAAGGACAAGTTATTACCCCTTGCCAATTTAACCGGGGGAAAATATTTTTTTGAAAAAATCCCTAAGCCCCGGGGTCACATTTTCAGAAAAAATCTGACTTTCTCCAATTCACTCAAAAATGGGCCAAAGACTCACAAATGCTCCCCTTAAAGGTTTCGCGGTGGAAACAGAAGGCTTTTTATCACAGGACAAGAAATCAGCCCTTGACAACTTAACCGGGGAAAAAGATTTTTTTGAAAAAATTCCTAAGCCCCGGGGTCAGAATTTCAGAAAATATCTGACTTTGGCAATTTACTCAAAAATGGTGCCAAACCATTGCAAGTGCTACCCTGAAAGCTTTGGCAGTCGAAACAGAAGGCTTTTCATGACAGGACAGGAATTCAGTCCTCGACAACTTAACCGGGGAAAAAGATTTTTTTGAAAAAATCCCTAAGCCCCGGGGTCACAATTTCAGAAAAAATCTGACTTTTGGCGATTCACTCAAAAATGGTGCCAAACGGCTGCAAGTGCTCCCCTTAAAGGTTTGGCAGTGGAAACAGAAGGCTTTTTATCACAGGACAAGTAATCACCCCTCAACAACTTAACCGGGGGAAAAGATTTTTTTGAATAAGTCCATAACCCCCGGGGTCACAATTTCAGAAAAAATCTGACTTTTGGCGATTCACTCAAAAATGGTGCCAAACGGTTGCAAATGCTCCCCTGAACGCTTTGGCGGTGGAAACAGAGGGCTTTTTATCACAGGACAAGAAATCAGCCCTTGACAACTTAACCGGGAAAAAGATTTTTTTGAAAAAATCCCTAAGCCCCAGGGTCACAATTTCAGAAAAAATCTGCCTTTTGGCAATCGACTACAAAATGGTGCCAAATGGCTGCAAGTGCTCCCCTGAATGGTTTAGTGGTGGAAACAGAAGACTTTTTATCACAGGACAAGAAATCAGCACTCGACAACTTAACCGGGGAAAAAGAATTTTTTTAAAAAATCCCTAAGCCCGGGGGTCACAATTTCAGCAAAAATCTGACTTTTGGCGATTCACTCAAAAATGGTGCCAAACGGCTGCAAATGCTCCCCTGAAAGGTTTGGCGGTGGAAACAGAAGGCTTTTTATCACAGGACAAGAAATCAGCCCTTGACAACTTAACCGGGGAAAAGGATTTTTTTTGAAAAAATACCTAAGCCCTGGGGTCACAATTTCAGGAAAAATCTGACTTTTGGCGATTCACTCAAAAATGGTGCCAAACGGTTGCAAATGCTCCCCTGAAAGGTTTCGCGGTGGAAACAGAAGGCTTTTTATCACAGGACAAGATATTAGCCCTTGACAATTTAACCGGGGGAAAAGATTTTTTTGAAAAAATCCCTAAGCGTAGCAATTTCAGAAAAAATCTGACTTTTTTTTTTTTGCAAGTAAATTTTTATTCAGAATTTGTAAAAGAAAAAAAAAGGACAAACAAATACAAAAATAGACATTTTAACATAAATTATTCATCCTATTTTCATGCTATACAAAAAGTAAGCATACAATCATACAAAAAAAATAATATAAGCATTAGGCTCTACTTAGCCTTTGACTTCCCTCCACCCTTTTGGTAAGTATCAAATAAATCCCGGATTGCGTAATTAGTTTATTAAAGTTTATACTTATTAGCTGATAAAGTTTTTCTAATACCACCAGTTCCTCCTATATATCCGTTCCAATATATTTCCAAAATTTACTCCAATTTTTTTGAAATTTCTGGTCGTCTTGGTCTCGTATTCTGCCTGTTATTCTATCTAGCTCGGCATAGTTAATCATTTTGACCTGCCAGTCACTTACGTTAGGTATATTTTCTGTTTTCCAGTTTTGTGCCAGCATAATTCTTGCGGCTGTGGTGGCATAGAGAAAAATTTTTTTATCTTCATTTTTTATTTCCTTACCCATAATTCCCAGCAAAAAGGCCTCAGGTCTTTTGGGAAAAGTATATTTAAAAACTTTTTTAAGTTCATTATAAATTGCTTCCCAAAAAACCTTCACCTTGTTGCATTGCCACCACATATGGTAGAGGTCTCCCTCCACTTCACCACATTTCCAGCATGTCTTATTTTCTGATCTATAGATTTTAGCTAATTTTGCCGGCGTGAGATACCATCTATAGAGCATTTTCCAGACATTTTCTCTCAAACTCGTACAGGCCGTAAATTTAATATCTCTATTCCACAATTTCAACCACTTTTCAAACTCGATGTTATAGCCGAAGTCAATTGCCCATTTAATCATTGCCTCTTTGACTTCCTCGTCTTTTGTATGCCATTCCAGTAATATGTTGTATAATTTAGACAATGTTTTGTTTTTACCTTCTATTATTTCTATATTGAATTTTGATTTCTTGTCCTCAAAGCCCATTTTTCTTTTATCTTGCTTTAACATATCATTCACCTGATGATACTGTAACCAACCGGTGAATTGATCCTTTATTTCCTCATAAGGTTTAAGTTTAAGCCCTTGTTCTGATTTTCTTACCAAATCTTCGTAGGTGGCTGTCTTCTCTTCCATGTTGGTTTTTTTTTTTTGTTAAGACCTCTACCGGTGAGATCCACCATGGTGTTTTTCTTTCAAGAAGGTTCTTATTTCTTTCCCAGACCTGATATATTGGTCCCCTGAAAATATGATTTAAGAAAGCCCTGTGGACTTTCACCTTCTCATACCAGAGATATGCGTGCCACCCGTACCAATTATTGAAACCTTCTAAATCCAACAGGTCTCTGTTCTCCAGTTTTATCCAATCTTTTAGCCAAAGTAGGCACGCTGCTTCATAATATAAACTCAAATCTGGGAGAGCAAAACCTCCTCTTTCCTTTTTATCAGTTGGTCTTTTCCCCTGCCAGATGAATTTCATCAGGGTTCTCTGCCATTCTTTACATTGTTTTAAACCTTTAATAACTGGAAGAGTTTGAAATAGGAACAACATTCTCGGCAAAACATTCATTTTAACCACTGCTATCCTTCCTAAAAAGGAAAATTTCATCCTCTCCCATATTTCCAGATCTTTCTTTATTTTTTTCCATGTAACTTCATAATTATCTTTATATAGGTTTATGTTTTTTGCCGTGATCCACACTCCCAAATATTTCACTTTTTTCACCACCATGATTTCCACTTTTTGTTCTAGATCTTTCGTTTCTTCCTTAGTTAGATTTTTAACCAGCATTTTAGTTTTATTCTTATTTACCTTAAAACCTGCCACCTCTCCAAATTCCTCAATTTTTTGTAATGCTTCTTTTACACTATCTTGTGGATCTTCCAAAGTCAGAACAATATCGTCGGCGAAGGCTTTAATTTTAAATTCCTTCTTTCCTACTCTAATTCCTTTCACTTCTGTTGCCTCCCTCAGTCTCTTATTAAGTACTTCCAAAATTATAATAAATAATAAGGGGGACAGGGGGCAACCTTGTCTGGTCCCTTTATAAATGTTAAAATATACTGTTGTATTATTATTTATCACCAGCTTTGCTTTCTGTTCTTTGTATATTGCTTCTATGCCTCTTCTAAATTTTTCACCAATTCCCATCCTCTCCAAAACCTTCTTTAGGAAGTTCCAGGAAACATTGTCAAATGCCTTTTCGGCGTCTATGAAAACCAGTGCAGCTTTTCTGTCTATTTTCATGTCCAAATATTCAATAATGTCAATCAAATTCCTTACATTATCCCGTAATTGTCTCCCTGGGAGAAATCCTGTTTGGTCACCATGGATTTTATTAATCAAGACCTTCTTTAATCTTTCCGCCATTATATCTGCAAATAGCTTATAATCATTATTTAATAATGAGATTGGCCTATAGTTCTTTACTTCCATAGTGTCCACCTCTTTTTTAGGAATCAAGGTAACATAGGCTTCCTTCCAGGTATCAGGTATCTTTCCTTCTCTCAATATATTGTTCATAACCTCTCCCAGCACTGGTGATATTTGGTTAATTAATATTTTATAATATTTGGCTGGAAGACCGTCCGGTCCCGGCGCCTTCTCAGCTTTCATCTTTTTGATAGCCTTTTTTATCTCTTCCTGTGTTATTATCTCATCTAGTGCTGCTCTTTCATCTTCTACAATTTGTTCCAGATGGTGTTTTTGCAAAAATTGATCTATTTCTTGTTCTGTTTCCTCTCCTCTTTTATATAAATCCTTATAATATCTTTGGAATATTCTTTTTATTTCTTTTGGTTCTTCCATAATCATATCTCCTTCTTTTATTTTGCTGATCATACTCAGCTTCTTCCTTTCTCTCAGCTGCCACGCTAGATATTTCCCTATCTTATTTGCGGACAAGATATTAGCCCTTGACAATTTAACCGGGGGAAAACATTTTTTTGAAAAAATCCCTAAGCGTAGCAATTTCAGAAAAAATCTGACTTTTGGCGATTTACTCAAAAATGGTGCCAAACGGTTGCAAATGCTTCCCTGAAACGTTTGGTGGTGGAAACAGAAGGCTTTTTATCACAGGACAAGATATCAGCCCTTGACTACTTAACCGGGGAAAAATATGTTTTTGAAAAAATCCCTAAGCCCCGGGGTCACAATTTCAGAAAAAAACTGACTTTTGGCAATTTACTCAAAAATGGTGCCAAACGGTTGCAAATGCTCCGCTGAAAGGTTTGGCGGTGGAAACAGAAGGCTTTTTATCACAGGACAAGAAATCAGCCCTTGACAACTTAACCGGGGAAAAGGATTTTTTTTGAAAAAATACCTAAGCCCTGGGGTCACAATTTCAGGAAAAATCTGACTTTTGGCGATTCACTCAAAAATGGTGCCAAACGGTTGCAAATGCTCCCCTGAAAGGTTTCGCGGTGGAAACAGAAGGCTTTTTATCACAGGACAAGATATTAGCCCTTGACAATTTAACCGGGGGGAAAGATTTTTTTGAAAAAATCCCTAAGCCCCGGGGTCACAATTTCAGAAAAGAAGTGACTTTCTCCAATACACTCAAAAATGGTACCAAACGGTTGCAAATCCTCCCCTGAAAGGTTTGGCGGTGGAAACAGAAGGCTTTTTATCACAGGACTAGAAATCAGCCCTTCACAACTTAACCGGGGGGGGGGGATATTTTTTAAAAAAAATCCCTAAGCCCCGGGGTCACAATTTCAGCTAAAATCTGAATTTCTCTAATACACTTATAAATGGTGCCAAATGGTTGCAAATGCTCCCCTGAAAGGTTTGGCGGTGGAAACAGAAGGCTTTTTATCACAGGACAAGAAATCAGCCCTTGACAATTTAACTGGGGGAAAATATTTTTTTGAAAAAATCCCTAAGCCCCGGGGTCACAATTTCAGAAAAAATCTGACCTTTGGCAATTGACTAAAAAAAGGAGCCAAACGGTTGCATATGCTCCCCTTGAAGGTTTGGCGGTCGAAACAGAAGGCTTTTATCACAGGCCAGGAAATCAGCCCTTGACAACTTAACCGGGGAAAAAGATTTTTTGAAAAAATCCCTAAGCCCCGGGGTCACAATTTCAGCAAAAATCTGACTTTTGGCAATTAATAATGGTGCGAAACGGTTGCAAATGCTCCCCTTAATGGTTTAGCGGTGGAAACAGAAGGCTTTTTAACACAGGACAAGATATTAGTCCTTGACAATTTAACTGGGGGAAAATATTTTTTTGAAAAAATCCCTAAGCCCCGGGGTCACAATTTCAGAAAAAATCTGACCTTTGGCAATTGACTAAAAAAAGGAGCCAAACGGTTGCATATGCTCCCCTTGAAGGTTTGGCGGTGGAAACAGAAGGCTTTTATCACAGGACAAGAAATCAGCCCTTGACAACTTAACCAGGGAAAAAGATTTTTTTGAAAAATCCCTAAACCCCGGGTCACAATTTCAGAAAAAATCTGACTTTTGGCGATTCACTCAAAAATGGTGCCAAACGGTTGCAAATGCTCCGCTGAAAGGTTTCGCGGTGGAAACAGAAGGCTTTTTATCACAGGACAAGATATTAGCCCTTGACAATTTAACCGGGGGAAAAGATTTTTTTGAAAAAATCCCTAAGCCGCGGGGTCACAATTTCAGAAAAAATCTGACTTTTGGCGATTTACTCAAAAATGGTGCCAAACGGTTGCAAATGCTCCCCTGAAACGTTTGGCGGTAGAAACAGAAGGCTTTTTATCATAGGACAAGAAATCAGCCCTTGACAACTTAACCGGGGAAAAGGATTTTTTTTGAAAAAATACCTAAGCCCTGGGGTCACAATTTCAGGAAAAATCTGACTTTTGGCGATTCACTCAAAAATGGTGCCAAACGGTTGCAAATGCTCCCCTGAAAGGTTTCGCGGTGGAAACAGAAGGCTTTTTATCACAGGACAAGATATTAGCCCTTGACAATTTAACCGGGGGGAAAGATTTTTTTGAAAAAATCCCTAAGCCCCGGGGTCACAATTTCAGAAAAGAAGTGACTTTCTCCAATACACTCAAAAATGGTACCAAACGGTTGCAAATCCTCCCCTGAAAGGTTTGGCGGTGGAAACAGAAGGCTTTTTATCACAGGACTAGAAATCAGCCCTTCACAACTTAACCGGGGGGGGGGAATATTTTTTTAAAAAAATCCCTAAGCCCCGGGGTCACAATATCAGCTAAAATCTGAATTTCTCTAATACACTTATAAATGGTGCCAAATGGTTGCAAATGCTCCCCTGAAAGGTTTGGCGGTGGAAACAGAAGGCTTTTTATCACAGGACAAGAAATCAGCCCTTGACAACTTAACCGGGGAAAAAGATTTTTTTGAAAAAATCCCTAAGCCCCGGGGTCACAATTTCAGCAAAAATCTGACTTTTGGCAATTAATAATGGTGCGAAACGGTTGCAAATGCTCCCCTTAATGATTTAGCGGTGGAAACAGAAGGCTTTTTAACACAGGACAAGATATTAGTCCTTGACAATTTAACTGGGGGAAAATATTTTTTTGAAAAAATCCCTAAGCCCCGGGGTCACAATTTCAGAAAAAATCTGACCTTTGGCAATTGACTAAAAAAAGGAGCCAAACGGTTGCATATGCTCCCCTTGAAGGTTTGGCGGTGGAAACAGAAGGCTTTTATCACAGGACAAGAAATCCGCCCTTGACAACTTAACCGGTGGAAAAAGATTTTTTTGAAAAAATCCCTAAGCCCCGGGGTCACAATTTCAGAAAAAATCTGACTTTTGGCGATTCACTCAAAAATGGTGCCAAACGGTTGCAAATGCTCCCCTGAAAGGTTTGGCGGAGGAAACAGAAGGATTTTTATCACAGGAGAAGAAATCAGCCCTCGACAACTTAACCGGGGAAAAAGATTTTTTTGAAAAATCCCTAAACCCCGGGGTCACAATTTCAGAAAAAATCTGACTTTTGGCGATTCACTCAAAAATGGTGCCAAAAGGTTGCAAATGCTCCGCTGAAAGGTTTCGCGGTGGAAACAGAAGGCTTTTTATCACAGGACAAGATATTAGCCCTTGACAATTTAACCGGGGGAAAATATTTTTTTGAAAAAATCCCTAAGCCCCGGGGTCAAAATTTCAGAAAAAATCTGACTTTTGGCGATTCACTCAAAAATGGTGCCAAACGGTTGCAAATGCTCCGCTGAAAGGTTTTGCGGTGGAAACAGAGGGCTTTTTATCCCAGGACAAGAAATCAGACCTTGACAACTTAACCGGGGAAAAATATTTTTTTGAAAAAATCCCTAAGCCCCGGGGTCAAAATTTCAGAAAAAATCTGACTTTTGGCGATTCACTCAAAAATGGTGCCAAACGGTTTCAAATGCAACCTTGAAAGGTTTTGCGGTGGAAACATAAGGCTTTTTATCACAGGACAAGAAATCAGCCCTTGACAACTTAACCGGGGAAAAGGATTTTTTTTGAAAAAATACCTAAGCCCTGGGGTCACAATTTCAGGAAAAATCTGACTTTTGGCAATTCACTCAAAAATGGTGCCAAACGGTTGCAAATGCTCCCCTGAAACCTTTCGCGGTGGAAACAGAAGGCTTTTTATCACAGGACAAGATATTAGCCCTTGACAATTTAACCGGGGAAAAATATTTTTTTAAAAAAAATCCCTAAGCCCCGGGGCCAAAATTTCAGAAAAAATCTGACTTTTGGCGATTCACTCAAAAATGGTGCCAAACGGTTGCAAATCCTCCCTGAAAGGTTTCGCGGTGGAAACAGAAGGCTTTTTATCACAGGACAAGAAATCAGCCCTCGACAACTTAACCGGTGGAAAATTTTTTTTTTTTTTGAAAAATCCCTAAGCCCCGGGGTCACAATTTCAGAAAAAAATGACTTTCTCCACTACACTCAAAAATGGTGCCAAACGGTTGCAAATCCTCCCCTGAAAGGTTTGGCGGTGGAAACAGAAGGCTTTTTATCACAGGACTAGAAATCAGCCCTTCACAACTTAACCGGGGGGGGGGGGGATATTTTTTTAAAAAAATCCCTAAGCCCCGGGGTCACAATTTCAGCTAAAATCTGAATTTCT